>NW_019385991.1:65170-80124 GCF_000671375.1 Centruroides sculpturatus | reverse complement strand
TGTAAATTGAAATTTCGACGTCACCTTTTGCTCGTGTTACGCTAGAAAACAATTGGGTGTATTCAAAATCTCAGCGCGCTGCCAGCGCTTCGCTGCCGGAAGTGACGTACTGCTGGCGTTTCGGAGCGAACACGAATGCTGACTGCTGACTGCTGACTGTTGGAATATCCAGAAAGGTAAACAAGAAAAATGGCGGATGATATGGACTTGTACGTTTCGCTAAATTTGTTTTTGAACTTATTTAATGAGACCAACGTAATGAAAAATGAATATTTCGAAAAGAGAAAGAGGGATGAGAATTTTTTAATATCTGTAGGAGTTATAGAAGAAGAAGAAAAACCAAACAAGAAAAGAAAGAGGATTCGAATTGAAAATTATGTTTCAGACGTAGTATCTATGTACTCTGACAAAGAATTTAAAAGTCATTTTCGCCTATCGCGTACAACAGTAGAGGTAAGTAAGTACAATATATGTAGGGGAGAGTAGTACAATGAAACGTTATAAATTATAAGATGTGGGACAGTTTTAATTGAACATGTAAACAGTATTTTTTTGTTCAGAGAGGAACTTATAACGTATTTTTTTTCAGATATATTTAAGTGTATGGTTAGCATTAGAAAAGAAAAATCAATAAGAGTATGTTGCTTTTCTATCAGAAGAAATTGTTTTGCTAAAATAAATTTTTTTCTTTATTTTCTAATTTATATAATTTCAAAAAATACCTTTAGTTATTTTAATGAGTTTTGTTTTCAATCATTTTAATCAGTCAGTGATTAAAGTGATTGAAATAATATATATAAAATTAGATGTTTTATTAATGATGCAAAATAAACACTAAAGATAATTTTTTTTAAATAAAAAATAATAGAATCATGCAATTTAGGGTTAAAAGGGGGACATTACAAGCAAATTTTATGTTTCAATGAACCCCACTCTCTCCTACACTTCATAACTATACCTTATTACATTATTGCTTTCAAATAAAATAATGACAATACTTTTGCAGATACTTTTACAATGTCTTCCCAATCCAAAGGTGAAAACAAAGCCCCTAATTGAAAAAGAAAAAAATTTGCTTATATTCTTGTGGTTAGTTGGCAATCAGGAAACATACAGAGAAGTAGCTGACAGATTTGGGGTAACTGAAAGCCATGCACACGGTGTGTTTATGAAATATTGTGATCACATTTCAGCTTTGGCTACTAAATTTATTTGCTGGCCTATTGGTGAAGAAGCTGAAAGATCCATTCGAGCATTTGAAGCTCTACGACAAGTGCCTTTTCCTGGTGTAATAGGTGCCATAGATGGCACCTATGTCGAATTTTCGGCACTAAAGGAAGAAAAAAATGAACATATCACTAGAAAACAAACTGCTGCTGTTGTGCTTCAAGCAGTTTGCAGAAGCAATTTGCTTTTTATTGATATATTTGCAGGATGGCCTGGATCATCAAATGACGCAAGGGTGTTCCGAAATAGTCCTCTCTATTCCAAATTGGGAGATCCACAGTTTTTTCCAAACAATTGTCACATGATAGGAGATTGTGCATATCCTCTATCAAAATCACTCCTAACACCTTATCGTGATACTGGCTATTTAACAAGAAAAGAGAAAAACTATAACAAAGTTTTAAGCTCAAGTAGAGTTGTCATTGAACAAGCTTTTGGCCATTTGTTTGGTAGATTCCGAAAACTAAGATATTTATATATCAGAAAGAGAGCTTTGGTTCCAAAAGTCATCACTGCCTGTTGTGTACTGCATAATTTTTGTATTATGCATAATGATCAGAGTACAGATGTTGAAATTGTTAGTGAAGAGAATGGTCTAGAAGAACTGGAAGAACCCCGCAGCAGTTATTCAAATACTGATGGAGCAGCTAAGAGGAACTTGATAGCAACTCAGTTGTTCTGAGACTGGGTGATGTTATTGGGCTGTATGTACTGTACAATACACTTTACTATATGAATTGTGTTTCAATGTAATAAAATATTGTTTGGAATGTATTATTAAGTATTATAATTTTGTTGAGATGGATACTATACATAAGTGTCTTGGTATGATACATCTACTTTAAACAGTTAAAAATTTAAATTTCAGTGTCTTAAATAAAAAAAAAATGACAATGCTTTTTATTAAAGTTATTTGAATTTGTTAATTTAAAAAATAATCTTTATACACTACTACCAATAGTTTATTTGTCAATTGTCGTCAACAGGTTAAAAAACTTTTAATAAATATATTTATAAAATTCTTGCTGAACAGACAAAAAGCACTCTTCTTGAAATAGCCTAAGGTTGGCTAATTAACCTTCAGCATATGATGTCTGGACAAGAGATGATAAAAAGTCAGACTAGGTAGAATAATATTGCTTTATTTTAATAAATAAAAAATTAGCCAAGGGGCTACTTTAAAAAAAAAAAATTTATTATACATTGTTTTTATTTTTAATTAGTTCAGACATCAGCATTCTGAGTTGCTGCAACTCATGTAATTTTTTTTCCTCTATTTCCTTCACCTCCTTCCACCTCTGTTCATCCTTGGCATCTCTCTTCGCCATTTCTTCTAAAAACCATGCAGGGGGTTCCCGCTTTCTCTTACGGTTCTCCCTGGTAAGAGATGTCGAAGGACAGGGTGAGTCCAAGTTGGCAGAGTCTGATGTGTTATTTTCACTGCTAGTTGTGGCTGTATTTGCAGCAGGGGAGTTGCAGCCAGATGTATAAACAGCACTCACTGAGGTGCACGGAGAAGGTGATGCTGGAGAGGCAATTGATGAGCTCAAATAATGAGGTGGAGGATTATTATTTGTCTTTCCACCATACACTTCATAAAATTTATTAAAATGTTCCCATCTTATTTTCCCCTCTCCTGATGTTTTTAACTTGTCCAAATTTTGCCTAAATGTGCACATTAAATTTCGCCATTTATGGCTACACTCCTCCCCTGTAAACTTGAACCCTTTGTCTTGTAAGGCCTGCGAAATTTGATTCCACAGTTTTGCCTTGGCAATTGGTTTCTGGAAGTCATTTTCTTTTTCAATCCTACAATTGATTAAAAGTTGTGTAGCCACATCAGACCATTCAACTGAAAAAAGAAAGTACTTCAATATTTAATATATTACTTATTATTTTGTATTTGTTAAATAAATTTTGAAATTAAATAGTCTGAATGTATTAAATAACTATACCCTTTTGTTTCTTTTTCTGCTCATTTTTTTTTATTTCAGGCTGATCACCTTTTTCAGCCTCTTCAAAACTGAATTGGACTCCTTCTGTGAGTTCTAATAAATTTCCAAACAAATTAATACAAAAAATATAGCATTATATTATAAATATAGCATCCTTACATAAATATCTTACCAAATTCACCATCCTTTTCTACGACTCGAAAAATTCGAATAATTTTCGGTGCACTGATATCTAAATTCGTTGGGATATCAATTTCTGAATTATGCTTCATATCATTCAGATATTTTTTCATGTAGTTTGCATCTAAGGAAAAAAATGTCAAAAATATTACAGAATTAAGAGATTCGTTTAATACATAACTAAATCAAGCCTAAGATTAACGTTAACAACTAAAAACAAAAAAAAACCGGGGAGATTATCCGATTTGTGTTTAAGAAACTAAATTGATTATTTTTCTAGGTAATTATTAGAAAACTAGGCTATATCTTATTAACTTTAATTTACTTTCTTTTTTGGGTAGTTCTTCCACTTAAAATTAACGGTTTCATGCTTTTATCCTGATAATTATGTGATACGTACGAAAAGAATTTTTAATTTTAATAAAAACTTTACCCATTTTAGTTAATATCATTGGATTATTTTTTGTGGCTTCCGCCATCTATAATTTTAATATAATAACAACTAAAAAAAATATGTCTCACACATATAAATATGTTGGTATATTAAAATAATCTATTAATGTACTTACCTGATCTTAATTTATTCAATGTGAATTCATCAATGAGTACATTGAATTCGAAACCATCGACGTTTATCAAAGCACTTACTAACTGCATGGTTGCTGCCATCTTGTTTGCTGACGTATCCAGCACTGAAAAAGACGCTTGCAGTTTGCTGGCAGCGCGCTGGCAGCAACCGGAAGTTGGCTGAGATTTTGAACAGAGGTGCTGAGAGGCGCTGGCAGCGCGCTGAGATTTTGAATACACCCAATGATTTAAGGGGATTTCCCCGGCGTGGTGGAATCGGTAAACAAATAGCCCGACTCCGACCTTGCCTTTTTTAAAAATTCGTGTTATAAGAAGCACCCGAATGTATAAAACTGATGGTCGGAATCGAAAAATGTATATAATTAATTTATCTAGGTAAGACTTTTGGGTACGTAAAGAAACATACTATGTCTTAATCGGCCAAAAGAATCCCATTTTTTAGTTAATTATCAAAAATTGATTTGAATTTAATTATTTTAAAGAAAAAGTGAAATAAAATAAAATGACATAATAAATTGTAGCCTAGTAATAGTAGAATTTTAAAATGTGCTAATTGTCTTGAATTGATGCGTATGATCGTGCCCCGAGAATTTGAACCGGTAAATGATAAGCTGGAACGATCCTGTTAATTTTGCAGTTTTTTCTTTTAGTTTGTTGCAGTTAGATTCTGACTTTGGTTTCATTTTTTCATTGTTTTTCTTTGACAGTTTTATGGTCAAATTATGTAATAAACAGTCATAAATAACTTGTAATCGACGGAAAGGCGGCGAAAAGATTAATTAGTGAAATTAGACAAAGAAAAATTTATATCTAAATAAAAACGTCTGCGATGTAAAAAAAAGTGTGCCGAGTAAAAATTATGGCACTCGAAATGAAAGTTGAATTTTTATTGGGAGTTTCTCTTTGATAAAGATGAGCTTGGCACTTCCAAACGGTACTGTAACGGCCGCGTGCGGTGACAATTTGCAAAAGGGACCGGATGTAAGAAAACCCATTTTTCGTACATTATAACAATTATTATTTAATCATCCAAAAAAACTCATTTTATTCACACATTAATTATACTTTTCTGGCTCTGTTATATATAACGGAGGGAAAGTATGGCCGTCGGTCAAAAAATGATCCTAAGATATTTACATTTTTGGATTTGGGACACCTTGAAACATTGAGAAATACAAAAAATTTGGGTGTTTTCTGTATGTTTGGATATTAGTGTGTATGTGTGAAGGGCAGGATTTTGTTCACCCTCTTTGATGCTTAATAACTCCTGTGTTTTTTGTCAAAAATTTGTGAAATTTTGCGAGGCAGGTTATATATTGGGGATTTATGCTATTAAATTTTGGTGGTTAAAGGTCGATGGGGTGGGGAGATAGATGGAGGTCGTGTGTCGTATCTCAAGTAAGTTCAATTTAATGACAATTTTACACATTATTAGCATTTACAATTTAAAAAAACATAAAATCCGTCCCTATGCTCAAAATTTGGCTTTTTACCATTTCACTTTGATTGGGTGCATCATTCACAGATTTAAACTGCATTGTGTTTCACTGCAAGGGATCTGCTTCTCCTAATGAGGCTCTTCCAAGTTGAACTCAAAGCTTCCTAATCACATATACCATCTTTTAAGTAGATTCACACTTTAGAAGAAAACTTTTAATTGTTTTATAATAATAAAAATACAAAAACTAATATGTTGTTGTTTTCAATAAGCACAGGAAGCTAAAAACCTTTTATTACAGAATGCCTGGATGCTCACAAAACAACAGTATGATGGGAACGTGTCTCTGCAAGCTAGTCCTATTAACATGTTAACTAAAGGACCTCTGAAGGGTGTTCAGATTGGCTTATGGAACAGTTCAACTCAGTGTAAAGGCAGGGAGGCCAGATGGTATAAATATACAAAAAATATGTATTTTTCGAGTGAAAGATTTCAAATACAAATGCATTAAAAATAATATTTAGACAGTACTTCAAGGAATTTAGGGGACTAGCCTAGTTCCCCTAGTCTATTCTCAGCACTCCACTGTACCATAAGATTTTTATAATTGTCTCTGCACTCTGTATTCTTGCTTTGGTAACATGGTAAAGCTTTCAAGAACCAATTTCAAAGGCATTCTTTGTTTTTCTCATACATGTCAAAAGCTGTCCAGATAACTGAGTGATAGCATTCCAGACTGCAATCATGAATGATCTGGGATTGAATCCCAGTCAAGACTCCTGCAAAAAATTTTCCATGTGGAATTCACTAGTGCATCATTCTTCATCCTACACTCATGCTGGACCAGTTGCTAAGTGAAATTAATCCTAAACACTGATTGGCTCAGGTTGACAGAGTGGCTCATGTAGTTTTCTGGGTTTTCTTCACATTAGTAATGGCTGAATAGAAATCAGTTTTCTTGAAAGACCTCCTGGAAGGCACATTTCCTATTTAGCAGATTGCCCTTATGTCATATTGCCAATATCTAAAACCAATCAATCAGTATATTCACACATTGGAAAAATCACTTGCTTTTTGAGTGACTTGAGCTATTTAATTTCACTTTTTGGCATAGCATATGAGCTCCGAAAAGAAAAGAAAAAAAAAAAAATATAAAGGTTGATATTAACTCATCGTAGACTGCATTTCTTACTAACTAAACTCATACAAAAAACCCTTTAAATATGCAGCTGTATTTATTACAATTCTAACGTTTTCGGTCATATTTAATGACCTTTATAAAGAATAAATGGAAAAACAGAAAAAATTGAGCTTCGAACTTTAAATTTGAATTAACGATACAAGCGTTTTGGAACATTTTTTAAAAGGATATTCTACGGTAGGGGTCCCCAAACTTTTTATCCTGTCGACCCCTTTATAGAATATTTGCCTTCTTATCGACCCCCAGATTAAGTATTTAACAAACACATTAAATCATTTTGGCATTTCTAATGTTAAGCGATAAAGAGTCCTACATAACAATCCAACAAAAGAATTTGTAGTTCCCATATNGGCCACTGGTAGGCTACAGTGCGAGAAAACTTCTGAATGAAGTAAAAAGTTTTTACGTCATTCATCAGCTCATCTCACTTTACGACAGACACCGCGCGTGACACGAACTTTGCCAGCAAGCGAACCATTTCACCGCACCAGGCACCCAACCACTCCATGTAGTCCGATTTTAGAGTAGCATTATACGATTTTAGAGTAGCATTATACAACACTGACATTGCCGGTACTCAAAAATATATTGTTTCATTTGAACCTCAAAACGAATGTTAAAAGGCAAATTATATATATGTAAATAAATGAATTTTAAAACGGATCATTTACGTATTAAAGTGCGTTCGAAATCAAGCGAATGGCTTATTTAATTTTCTATTAATTGTCGAAAGTGAAGTAATTAAAGTTAAATAATTGTACTTCATTAGACTCGTGGATATATTTTATGATTATTTAAAGACCAGGCGAGATTTTTGTCGTTTGTCAAATTGCGATTTCCAAACTAAAACATCAATTATCTCAATATCAGATTAAATTAACACCTCTGATTAACATTTTAGTTATTAACATTTGTAAAGACAACGAATTAAGAATTGTTCTGATTATTGTTTCACGATGAGAGTACAGGGATCTGCATCGTAGAATCGTTCGTCTTATTTTTACCATTATGCAACACTGTCATTTGTTTTAATAACTCCTGATATCCACTAGTTCCACATGAAAATCTTAATTTCAAAGCTTTTTGAATACTTTTCTTTGACCATTTCATAAATTTGCTTTTTCTTTTCGTGGCAGATATTTGGCCATGATTAAGAATTAATGATAAGAATTGATACGATTCATTATCTTCTTTAGCCTTTTCTACTTTATTTTCCAAAATTCCAATTCTATGTTTCAATGTTGTGATAGTGTTTACACGTTTAACATTTCTTTCACGTGATCTTCTATAAGTTGTTTATATTTTTCTAAATTCTGTTGTAATATAAATATATCTTTTGTATGTTCTTTAGATAATGTATCACGATTTACAGAAATGTCTTCGGCTAATGTGGTTTCTTCTATAAATGTTGAGGATGTTTCAAAATTTGTTGATGGTGTAACAGTAGTGTGAGTAGTACGTACTGGAAAAGTAACTTTTGCAGTGTTTATTCGTTTTATGACAGTCGAGGATCTTCTATTTGCTGGTTTTTTGTGAATAATTTCTTTTGTGAATGAAAACGAAGTTGGAATGGCATTTATGCTTTAATTTATTCTTCCCGTCGACTCTCACTTTTTCCCACATTCGTGGTTGAAAACGAACTTCGCACCAACAATTTTCTCGGCACACTCTTTTAGCCCAGATTTTTCTCCGAACATTTCGCGATATATCCTTTTACGGAAGAATTAGAAGAACCAAAAGCCGAACATCCGGGAGTTATTTCGGTGATATCTGCATAATAATATTAAAGGGGATATTCTAAAACTGGATTCAAAATGACTTTTGAGACACCTTTAACGCATTCAGTAGAATAACAATACAAAAGTACTAGTACGCAAACGAATCATTTGTATAATGAATTTTTATACGTCTTCTAAATTGTATTAGCTTTACAAATGATATTTTAAATAATCACATATCACCAAATAAATGCTGCCTGGCAGTAAGGTCCAAAGTACTAGCGTGTCTTTGTATTGTTATTGTACAGGATGTGTTAAAGAAGTCTTACGAGTAATAGAATTAAATTTGTTTCGAGCAGGATAAACTAATTTTCAGGTACTACAGTACACGTAAATGTTTAGTTTTATTATAAATAATACTTTTCTATAACAATATTTTTACACGTTGAAGGTTTGTGATTATTTCTCTTTCATCTGTATAATTTAAGTTCATTCGCCGGAACAGTAACTTTTAAGTTATTCTAGCAAAAGAAACACGCAAAATACAGTATAACAATTTATGCTTAGTTAAACACAAAAAGTTCTCTAAACATACATATTGTTCGTGAATAGACGGTTTTCTAAGGAGCAATAATTTCGGAAAAATTAGTAGAAAATTACTTTACACTAATTTTTCTACTTATTTTTGTATAAATTTTTCGTTTTAATAACATCGCTTAAGCGGATATCGGATCTAACGTAAACAGCTACGCTAACTATCGATTTTTTTCGTTTGTTGCCTCATATTAAAGCTTAATATGAACGTGAAAATAAAAATATAGCAAATTCCTGTCTACCTGTTGTCAAACGTGTTCAAAAACTTCTAGATTTCTTTATTTAAAGGACACTTACCATTCGAAATACACAGAGCCACGCGCACTTTTTGTCAGAACATGGCGGATTTTAACCACGCGATAACACTAACCAATAGAAAATTTGACAACCCATTGTCGGTACTCTGATAAACTAGGTACGCTAGTAATAACCATAGATATGTTTACCTTTGAAAATTAAGAGCCTAAAAACTCTTAAAAAAGCAACAAAAATATTGAAATTCTCTTCCCTCGCTAACTATTGCGAAGCAGTCTCTCGACTACGGATGACGTATATCCGGAATCTGGCAGGAAGTTGTATGAGGTGTAGGACCTTGGGCAACGTTGCCATTCCTAGTACATTTTGCCCTTTCGAGTATATTGAAAGTACACTTAAATTTTTAGTACATTTTGAGTACATTATAATATTTCAGTACCATTTATGGTACTGAATAATATTTCGTGCCTTCGCGAAAAAATGTAAAAAATTAGTTTAATTAATAAAGTCTGACTACTGTCACCGCTCGCTAATTTGATTTACCCAACCGCAACATACGCACGGTGTATGTCTGTCGACATCAACGTACAGATAGCTGCACGCGCAAATGTTACGATTCAGTGGTCCTCTTTCACACGCGTCACATTCTCACGAGAAACTTGACGAAATTTTTCACGCCGCGTGGTCCAAACAATTCAACTCCGTCAAACAGAAGTAAGGAATGAATGATTTTAAACTTTTGTCATCAATAATATCAAAATAGCCGTTAAGCCAGAGTCGAATTATTACACAAAATAGTTTTGAAATTGTACAGTACAAATAATATAAATACTTTTATATTATTCTCTACCACTATAATTTAATTCTTAATTACGAACTTCAATTTTAGTAATCTCGGTAAAAGAAATAAGTTTTTTTAATTTGAATCTGTCCACGCATATTTAATTTATAATGTTTTTTATCCGTCACTATAATATTTTTAAAAAATCAACTTTTAATGTCGTATTTAACAAAAAACCACAGGAACTATTTTCATGAAATGTCTTTATGAAATATTTTAAAGTATTGGTGAATATGAATTTGAAATAAGCACAAAAATTGAGTATGATGGTATATTAATATTAAGAGTAACCAACCTAGAAATAGTACATTTTGAAGGAGCTTCGGTACGTTTTGAAATTTGACCTTAGGTAGTTTCACCAGAAGCAGGCGGCAGCACTGGTTATCTGTATGATTGTGTAACACGTGTTTCGGTTTCGTTTTTGAATCGGTATCGTGGATTTCTATGCTTTAAACGTGTTTCGTTGTTAAATTATATTGGGAGAAAGCGTAAGTAATTTTTATTAATTTCTGTTGACGAATCAGATAAACAGGTATCGAATACATACAGTAAATTAGTGTGAATGTATGAAGTTTCTTCCTTTCGTCTCTACACATTTATTATCGTTAATGAAACGAGAAAAGCTATTAATATTTTACGCCAAGATGTTTTAATTGTAAAGTACAGTAGTTTAGTTAACAATTTCAATTTTAAAACGTATCGTAAAATTCCGTTCGGTAGTCGCTTGTGTACGGTAATATACTGTATTTCAAAACTTCATTCGAATATAATGTGGATGTGGGTGGAGAGTTGTGTAAATTGAAATTTCGACGTCACCTTTTGCTCGTGTTACGCTAGAAAACAATTGGGTGTATTCAAAATCTCAGCGCGCTGCCAGCGCTTCGCTGCCGGAAGTGACGTACTGCTGGCGTTTCGGAGCAAACACGAATGCTGACTGCTGACTGTTGGAATATCCAGAAAGGTAAACAAGAAAAATGGCGGATGATATGGACTTGTACGTTTCGCTAAATTTGTTTTTGAACTTATTTAATGAGACCAACGTAATGAAAAATGAATATTTCGAAAAGAGAAAGAGGGATGAGAATTTTTTAATATCTGTAGGAGTTATAGAAGAAGAAGAAAAACCAAACAAGAAAAGAAAGAGGATTCGAATTGAAAATTATGTTTCAGACGTAGTATCTATGTACTCTGACAAAGAATTTAAAAGTCATTTTCGCCTATCGCGTACAACAGTAGAGGTAAGTAAGTACAATATATGTAGGGGAGAGTAGTACAATGAAACGTTATAAATTATAAGATGTGGGACAGTTTTAATTGAACATGTAAACAGTATTTTTTTGTTCAGAGAGGAACTTATAACGTATTTTTTTTCAGATATATTTAAGTGTATGGTTAGCATTAGAAAAGAAAAATCAATAAGAGTATGTTGCTTTTCTATCAGAAGAAATTGTTTTGCTAAAATAAATTTTTTTCTTTATTTTCTAATTTATATAATTTCAAAAAATACCTTTAGTTATTTTAATGAGTTTTGTTTTCAATCATTTTAATCAGTCAGTGATTAAAGTGATTGAAATAATATATATAAAATTAGATGTTTTATTAATGATGCAAAATAAACACTAAAGATAATTTTTTTTAAATAAAAAATAATAGAATCATGCAATTTAGGGTTAAAAGGGGGACATTACAAGCAAATTTTATGTTTCAATGAACCCCACTCTCTCCTACACTTCATAACTATACCTTATTACATTATTGCTTTCAAATAAAATAATGACAATACTTTTGCAGATACTTTTACAATGTCTTCCCAATCCAAAGGTGAAAACAAAGCCCCTAATTGAAAAAGAAAAAAATTTGCTTATATTCTTGTGGTTAGTTGGCAATCAGGAAACATACAGAGAAGTAGCTGACAGATTTGGGGTAACTGAAAGCCATGCACACGGTGTGTTTATGAAATATTGTGATCACATTTCAGCTTTGGCTACTAAATTTATTTGCTGGCCTATTGGTGAAGAAGCTGAAAGATCCATTCGAGCATTTGAAGCTCTACGACAAGTGCCTTTTCCTGGTGTAATAGGTGCCATAGATGGCACCTATGTCGAATTTTCGGCACTAAAGGAAGAAAAAAATGAACATATCACTAGAAAACAAACTGCTGCTGTTGTGCTTCAAGCAGTTTGCAGAAGCAATTTGCTTTTTATTGATATATTTGCAGGATGGCCTGGATCATCAAATGACGCAAGGGTGTTCCGAAATAGTCCTCTCTATTCCAAATTGGGAGATCCACAGTTTTTTCCAAACAATTGTCACATGATAGGAGATTGTGCATATCCTCTATCAAAATCACTCCTAACACCTTATCGTGATACTGGCTATTTAACAAGAAAAGAGAAAAACTATAACAAAGTTTTAAGCTCAAGTAGAGTTGTCATTGAACAAGCTTTTGGCCATTTGTTTGGTAGATTCCGAAAACTAAGATATTTATATATCAGAAAGAGAGCTTTGGTTCCAAAAGTCATCACTGCCTGTTGTGTACTGCATAATTTTTGTATTATGCATAATGATCAGAGTACAGATGTTGAAATTGTTAGTGAAGAGAATGGTCTAGAAGAACTGGAAGAACCCCGCAGCAGTTATTCAAATACTGATGGAGCAGCTAAGAGGAACTTGATAGCAACTCAGTTGTTCTGAGACTGGGTGATGTTATTGGGCTGTATGTACTGTACAATACACTTTACTATATGAATTGTGTTTCAATGTAATAAAATATTGTTTGGAATGTATTATTAAGTATTATAATTTTGTTGAGATGGATACTATACATAAGTGTCTTGGTATGATACATCTACTTTAAACAGTTAAAAATTTAAATTTCAGTGTCTTAAATAAAAAAAAAATGACAATGCTTTTTATTAAAGTTATTTGAATTTGTTAATTTAAAAAATAATCTTTATACACTACTACCAATAGTTTATTTGTCAATTGTCGTCAACAGGTTAAAAAACTTTTAATAAATATATTTATAAAATTCTTGCTGAACAGACAAAAAGCACTCTTCTTGAAATAGCCTAAGGTTGGCTAATTAACCTTCAGCATATGATGTCTGGACAAGAGATGATAAAAAGTCAGACTAGGTAGAATAATATTGCTTTATTTTAATAAATAAAAAATTAGCCAAGGGGCTACTTTAAAAAAAAAAAATTTATTATACATTGTTTTTATTTTTAATTAGTTCAGACATCAGCATTCTGAGTTGCTGCAACTCATGTAATTTTTTTTCCTCTATTTCCTTCACCTCCTTCCACCTCTGTTCATCCTTGGCATCTCTCTTCGCCATTTCTTCTAAAAACCATGCAGGGGGTTCCCGCTTTCTCTTACGGTTCTCCCTGGTAAGAGATGTCGAAGGACAGGGTGAGTCCAAGTTGGCAGAGTCTGATGTGTTATTTTCACTGCTAGTTGTGGCTGTATTTGCAGCAGGGGAGTTGCAGCCAGATGTATAAACAGCACTCACTGAGGTGCACGGAGAAGGTGATGCTGGAGAGGCAATTGATGAGCTCAAATAATGAGGTGGAGGATTATTATTCGTCTTTCCACCATACACTTCATAAAATTTATTAAAATGTTCCCATCTTATTTTCCCCTCTCCTGATGTTTTTAACTTGTCCAAATTTTGCCTAAATGTGCACATTAAATTTCGCCATTTATGGCTACACTCCTCCCCTGTAAACTTGACCCCTTTGTCTTGTAAGGCCTGCGAAATTTGATTCCACAGTTTTGCCTTGGCAATTGGTTTCTGGAAGTCATTTTCTTTTTCAATCCTACAATTGATTAAAAGTTGTGTAGCCACATCAGACCATTCAACTGAAAAAAGAAAGTACTTCAATATTTAATATATTACTTATTATTTTGTATTTGTTAAATAAATTTTGAAATTAAATAGTCTGAATGTATTAAATAACTATACCCTTTTGTTTCTTTTTCTGCTCATTTTTTTTTATTTCAGGCTGATCACCTTTTTCAGCCTCTTCAAAACTGAATTGGACTCCTTCTGTGAGTTCTAATAAATTTCCAAACAAATTAATACAAAAAATATAGCATTATATTATAAATATAGCATCCTTACATAAATATCTTACCAAATTCACCATCCTTTTCTACGACTCGAAAAATTCGAATAATTTTCGGTGCACTGATATCTAAATTCGTTGGGATATCAATTTCTGAATTATGCTTCATATCATTCAGATATTTTTTCATGTAGTTTGCATCTAAGGAAAAAAATGTCAAAAATATTACAGAATTAAGAGATTCGTTTAATACATAACTAAATCAAGCCTAAGATTAACGTTAACAACTAAAAACAAAAAAAAACCGGGGAGATTATCCGATTTGTGTTTAAGAAACTAAATTGATTATTTTTCTAGGTAATTATTAGAAAACTAGGCTATATCTTATTAACTTTAATTTACTTTCTTTTTTGGGTAGTTCTTCCACTTAAAATTAACGGTTTCATGCTTTTATCCTGATAATTATGTGATACGTACGAAAAGAATTTTTAATTTTAATAAAAACTTTACCCATTTTAGTTAATATCATTGGATTATTTTTTGTGGCTTCCGCCATCTATAATTTTAATATAATAACAACTAAAAAAAATATGTCTCACACATATAAATATGTTGGTATATTAAAATAATCTATTAATGTACTTACCTGATCTTAATTTATTCAATGTGCATTCATCAATGAGTGCATTGAATTCGAAACCATCGACGTTTATCAAAGCACTTACTAACTGCATGGTTGCTGCCATCTTGTTTGCTGACGTATCCAGCACTGAAAAAGACGCTTGCAGTTTGCTGGCAGCGCGCTGGCAGCAACCGGAAGTTGGCTGAGATTTTGAACAGAGGTGCTGAGAGGCGCTGGCAGCGCGCTGAGATTTTGAATACACCCA
>NW_019385991.1:56161-61125 GCF_000671375.1 Centruroides sculpturatus | reverse complement strand
GATTCATAACACCTTGATTTTTTTTAGTACTCACAAGTTTGAAAAATGTTTAAAATCGGATCATGCCAATGAAGATTTAAATTTCTCCATTTTCCATGCTTGAAAGGCCATTATGATTGTTCGAGCTTAAACAATTGTAACGTTTTTCCTTGCAAACGCTTCTGTACTATATTAATGATTTTCGATATATTACGATATTTTCCCTGTAAAGGACAAAATATCTACATTTAGATATAAAATACTTAGAGTGACAATCTTACTAGAGTGTAACAGTGCAACGTATTTCTGAACTACCAGCATTCATAACATGTTTTGCAACTCTAGTCCAGTTGCCAGATGCGTGAAAACAGAGTAACACATGCTTAAAGTGGCGTAGGCTAAGGCAAAACTCAAGCTATAACTAGGGTAGTCAGTAATGTTGATCACATCTGTATTTCAAATTTTTATTGGAATATTCTATTTTTTTCTTAGACAATTTAATTGATCCTCTTTGGTATTAATCAACCCCCTTTCGACCCTCGTGTATTAATTGACCCCTGGAGAACTCTTATCGACCACTTTGGGGACCCCTATTCTACGGGAATAAAGAACTCCATCTCTACATCAAGGCTGTCATTATATAACCACAGTAGCTATTAGAATGTTAAAAAGTATGATGTTCAAGATATAAAATAACAATAAAAATAAAAATAAAAAATACAGATAGACTACCAAACATAAACAATGTTCTGCGCAAATACATTAACTTAAGAGTTCTGCCCTTAAGTAAGTTGCCGCTCTGCCATCGTTCTTGACGCTTATAATATGCTTGATCGCCAGGCTGCCGATACTTTGCTTGCATCTCGGAAGTTGATAGCTAATCCTTTTTGGCTGGTTTTGCAGATATGCCAGGATTCAGCATACTGGAGATGCTTTTTGTTGCGAACTATTTGTATCAATCTAGCTCGGTCCCATTCAGCTAAGACGTAAGTTGCCAGCACTGTGCACGGCTGTTCGCTTCTTATGTTTCTCTGGTGTTCTGACAGCCTTTCTTTGAGGGATCTTCCGGTAGCTCCGATGTAGAACATCATATTATGACTCCACATGTCTGTAACTGGGATTCTGTAGACTCCTGGAAGAGAGTTCTTGTCCACAGCATCTTTGTCTGCCCTTAGCAATTGGTAAATAGTAGGATTCCTTTTGTATATTATTCTTTTCTTCGTAGCGGCTCCTATTTGCCTATAGATGCTGCTCAGTGAAGCCTTATATTCCATCAGTGTGAAGAGTTCACACTAATGGAATACAAGGCCTCACTGTTGTTCACAGAACTGATTTCGCTACCCAATCGTCATCATCGACCGAAAGATGATTTAGGCATCTCCAACCAGAATGAATTCAAATTTCAGCAAGGAATTAAGCAAGCTCTGATGCCACTGTAATACTGTAAGAACGTCCGTGACAAAGACAATCAGCAAGGTCTACGCCATTTCTGACTTGACGCCATCCGATGAAATTGAACTGTCCCGCAACATGTTGAACGAATGGCTTAAGAAATTAAAGATATTAGATGAGGCCATTCACAATAAACTTGAGGATGAGGAATATGAAACCGATGCCTCTGCCTGTGAAGAGAGGGAAGAAGCCACCACACTCGCTGTGATTAGAGTCCAATGAGTTCTCGACTGCAGGAACGCCACATTTGACCTGACTACGGCAAGTCCAGACTTCCCTTGCTTTACCAGTCAACCACAGGCAGCCACTCACACTAGATTGCCTGCCTTGGTTCTTGAATTGTTTGAAGGTGAGATTGCTTGTGAATGGTACAGTTTCTTAGAGTTAACATTGGTTCTTGAATTGTTTGAAGGTGATATTTGGCTGTGAATGGTACAGTTTCTTAGAGTTAACATTAGAAAATATTATGGTATCTGAAAAATTTAAGGTATATTTTCAATTCCTGTCAACTTTCCAATTGAATTTGTGCCATTTTTACCATCTGAGTATCATGATAAACATGACAATGGTAGACTGAAATAAGCAAACTCATTATATGGTTTTTATTTTAAAGTTTGTTATATAATATAATATAATATAATAGAAGGATTAGGAACTATGAAATAATCTAATAATCTTAATTTTTGCTGCTGTTATTTTTTTCCCAAGCAATGCCAGGCTTACCTGCTAGTAATTTATATTACAGAAAACTGATACAAATTTTTATATTATTCTTCTAGAATGGAGATCTGTTGTGATGCTGTATCTTACCAAGAGAAAGATGTAAATTTTATGACTGCCTTGTCCTGTTTGGTTCCTAATGATGTTAAGAAATTTTATTTCTTGTGCTTGGATCATATGTCCAAAGACTGTCCAAAAACTGCAGAAGAATTTTTTTTATTATGGAATATAAGTGAAAATGATAAATATAATTTATTAAAAGAACTTTTATTTTATATTAAAAAATATAAGCTGTTGATCATGTTAAATACTTGTCGCCATCAGATGGAAACTAACCTGAAAAAAGGTTCAGCTATTATTGATTCTGGAAGGTAAGTTCATTTCAGTTAAAAATGTAAGTAAAGTATATTTATTTGTATAGATTCTAATAATAATCACAAACACTTAATGTATTTCATTTTGATGTGTCAAGAGTATGATATCTTAAATCATTATTTCATTGTGAAATAAAACAAACACTAAATATACACACTGTTTTATCAACATACATACACAATAAATATTTTATGAACGTGAGAGACACTGAACAGTGTCCATCATGTTTAGAAAATATGGATTTGTATTTGAATTATAGATTTTTATAAAATAACAAGACAGGAATTTTACAATTCAACAGACTATTAGGGGGAGATGCTGTCTTTAATTGTCAGTTGACCATAGCTCCCAGGAAATGTTTAAATAGTAATAATAATAATAATAAATACAAAAATGAATAGTTAAAATGAGTGTAAAAGAAATGTTAAAATGATGTATTTGTCTTGAATGCTAGGGAGACAAGTTTATATTTCTGAACTCAGAATAATTATTTTGAACTATAAAATACACCTATGCAGAGAACCAGGTAATCAAATGCAAAGGGAAACAAAATTAAGTGCCACTCTATCCGAATGGCCAACTGAAACAAAATAATCATCATAAAATTACTTAAATAATTTAACTTTCTGGATAAAGAAAAATAAATCAAAACTATGTGAATTACCAATGAGGTCCAAAAATCTTTCAATAGAAATAGTATAAACCCCAAAAATATTTTTGCATAATTTTGAACAATTAACGCACTTTCCTAACACATGATATGCATCTAAAGACCGGTCTCCTTTGCAATATATGCAAATATCTCTGCAATAATTCTAAAAGCAGAAGAAAAATTAGTTGTTACATCAAGGCAACAGATAGTTTTTCCCAGTACATTCTCTTCCCCAAGTTCAAATTTCCTTTAGTAGGACAGCATTTTCAAATAGTGAAGAAATTCAGTGTACAGAGACAAGGGATCTTAACAAAATTTCAAAAACTACTTTCCTGGGGCATGATCAAGGAGGAACACATTTTGAAGAATAAAAATAAATTATGTCCATATAAGTTATCTGTGTTTTGTAACAATTGTCTAAAAACTTTTGGATCTCACCTTGTACATACAGTAATACTCCGAACTTACGCGATAGGTGGGACCGAGCGATAACTGCGTAAGTCGAATTCACGTAAGTCAGGGTATAATTTTGCAATTTGTGTAAAATCCAAGTCGGACGTATGTAAACGAATAAATGTTCTCATTAATCTTATTTCGTCTTTTGATTCGTTCACGGTTACAAGAAATCACCACATAAAGTCTCTCGAGTCTCTGTAGATATAACAAATACAGAAATAATTAACACAAAATAAATTGTAGCTATGCGTCGATTCTGCGTGACACGTCCGAACATGTAAGCCGAATAATAGTGTGGGGGCAGTGAGTAATCAAGAGTTGTGTGGCGCTCAAACAAAAGACGAATCGACGAGATTTGAAAATCGCGTAACTCCGAGTTCGCATAAGTCGGGGTAGCGTAAGTCGAGGTATTACTGTATAATAAAATTGAAAGTTCTTTGTTAAGAATTATATGTAAAAATTCAGTTATATAGTGTTGATTTATGCCATACTATACGTATGACTACTAAATTTATTCTAAAAGCAATTCAAAAGTACTTTCATTTGTACATTTTTCTCATTTATGTGGTTTATGATTTTTTTAAAATTTCCTTGAAAAATGTACAAACAAAGTTTAGCTTTTTCTAGAAAAATTTTTCAAGCTTTTCTATTATTCACTTTTTGGCAAATTTGGTTGCTTGGTTTTTTTACTCTATACATTTTAAAGATATATCATATTCTTAATCTTTCCTCAATAATTAATCATGTCATTACTACTAATTTTTTTAGATTAATATTATACAATCTTTGTGAAGATCTCAGAAATTCAGACATAGAAGTTTTAAAAACAGTATTAAATATAAAAGATGTACCAACTAATCCTGAATGGAGAAATGTTGCTGGAGAAGAGTTTTTTTGTTTTTGGTTGAGAGAAATCACTAGAGAAAAAATTAAAGAATTACAGAATGCTTTAAAATCAATCAAATATAAGGAAATCAGAAAATTTGAAAATGAATTTATAAGTTACTTTGGTAAGAATTTATTTTAATAAATATCTCTGAATATTATGATGAAAATAAAAAGGGAAAGAGGAAAACATTATGGCTTTTGGATATTTTCATAATGTCTAAGACCATGCCACTTAAGCAATTCGATAGAATTGATAATTTTATTTTGTTCTAAAAATGATTTAATGTATATATGATAGTCTTATATTGTTGCAGGTTTAGTAAATCATAGATAGAAGGATTAAATAAAATTGAAATGATAGAAATCTTAAATATTTATTAAAGTTTAAATAATTTCATTATTTAAAAATAAAAATAATAATAAAAAATAAAAAAATAATAAA
>NW_019385991.1:22432-55674 GCF_000671375.1 Centruroides sculpturatus | reverse complement strand
ACCAGAACTTTTATAAAAAAGGGTTGGTCTTTAATAATCACGTTTCAAATTTAGGTAAGTATGCATTTCGGGTACAAGAACCCCTCATCAGCTTACAAACACATGGTAACAACGTAACAGATACAATACCAATAACCAGCCAATACAGTGGGATAACCAACATATGCATTGCACTGCATTTACAATTTCTCAATGTAACCCATACACTAAAAACTAAAATATCAAGAATAAATTAGAATACAATGACAATGTGGTATAACATATTATCTGGGACCAGTAAATGTCTTAGTTTCTCCTACATTTTCCAAATTCTGATAGACAGTTACACTATTAATAATAAATATTGTTAAGTATATTAAAAAACACAAAAAAAGGGGGAAGGAAGCTAACAATGAACTTACTCTTATTAAAACCAATTGGTCTCCAGATTTTAGCACAAACAAAATACATCTGATCTATAAGACTTTGTGAAGTCAACTGCTCTGTCACACTGCATTTTACAAAGTGATGTGACTATGTTCCCCCACATCTGTTCAGCATCTGTTTTGAGGTTAAGTGAAAACAATGTCAGTCCACTCCTCATGTAGCTTCAGTCCCACATTGTTATTAATTCTGATGTCTTCCTATATTTTCAGAATTTCTAGGTGTTCCTGTAGTCTTCTTTTTAGTTGATTGTTTACTGTCATAATACACTTGATGCTATCTTTTAAAATTTAAAAAAACAAGTAAAGGCAAAAGAAAAAATGTTACGTTAAATAGACAGCCAATAGCTGTTAAGACTGTGTATCTAAAAATAGAATATGTTTTTGGTGTTTTTGAAAATTAAAACACAAATTAAAAAGATTAGATATTATTTTAGTACCAAACCACACAGGAACCATAGCAAAATTGATTGACAGTAAACATGAAAATAATGAACATAATGATTTAGAAAAAGATAATGTAGTTTATTCCTTAGATTGCAGTTGTTCACATAAAAAAAGATACATAGGGGAAACTGGAAGAAAATTAAAGACAAGGATTAAAGAACATATATATGCCATTAAAAATAATTTGATATCATCATCAGTGGCACAACATTGCAACACTGAAGGTTGTGAAATTTTAAAAGATAACATCAAGTGTATTATGACAGAAAACAATCAACTAAAAAGAAGACTACAGGAACACCTAGAAATTCTGAAAATACAGGAAGACATCAGAATTAATAACAATGTGGGACTGAAGCTACATGAGGAGTGGACTGACATTGTTTTCACTTAACCTCAAAACAGATGCTGAACAGATGTGGGGAACATAGTCACATCACTTTGTAAAATGCAGTGTGACAGAGCAGTTGACTTCACAAAGTCTTATAGATCAGATGTATTTTGTTTGTGCTAAAATCTGGAGACCAATTGGTTTTAATAAGAGTAAGTTCATTGTTAGCTTCCTTCCCCCTTTTTTTGTGTTTTTTAATATACTTAACAATATTTATTATTAATAGTGTAACTGTCTATCAGAATTTGGAAAATGTAGGAGAAACTAAGACATTTACTGGTCCCAGATAATATGTTATACCACATTGTCATTGTATTCTAATTTATTCTTGATATTTTAGTTTTTAGTGTATGGGTTACATTGAGAAATTGTAAATGCAGTGCAATGCATATGTTGGTTATCCCACTGTATTGGCTGGTTATTGGTATTGTATCTGTTACGTTGTTACCATGTGTTTGTAAGCTGATGAGGGGTTCTTGTACCCGAAATGCATACTTACCTAAATTTGAAACGTGATTATTAAAGACCAACCCTTTTTTATAAAAGTTCTGGTNGGAACACCTAGAAATTCTGAAAATATAGGAAGACATCAGAATTAATAACAATGTGGGACTGAAGCTACATGAGGAGTGGACTGACATTGTTTTCACTTAACCTCAAAACAGATGCTGAACAGATGTGGGGAACATAGTCACATCACTTTGTAAAATGCAGTGTGACAGAGCAGTTGACTTCACAAAGTCTTATAGATCAGATGTATTTTGTTTGTGCTAAAATCTGGAGACCAATTGGTTTTAATAAGAGTAAGTTCATTGTTAGCTTCCTTCCCCCTTTTTTTGTGTTTTTTAATATACTTAACAATATTTATTATTAATAGTGTAACTGTCTATCAGAATTTGGAAAATGTAGGAGAAACTAAGACATTTACTGGTCCCAGATAATATGTTATACCACATTGTCATTGTATTCTAATTTATTCTTGATATTTTAGTTTTTAGTGTATGGGTTACATTGAGAAATTGTAAATGCAGTGCAATGCATATGTTGGTTATCCCACTGTATTGGCTGGTTATTGGTATTGTATCTGTTACGTTGTTACCATGTGTTTGTAAGCTGATGAGGGGTTCTTGTACCCGAAATGCATACTTACCTAAATTTGAAACGTGATTATTAAAGACCAACCCTTTTTTATAAAAGTTCTGGTTCTTTTTTCTGTCAGCCTAGGTGTGATAAGCCCTGCAAATTGTTATACCCTATTTATTAGGTTATCTAATTCTGTCTAATTTATAGTCGTGGGTACAAAGCATTGTTTATTATTAAATTATATTTTATTAATAAACAGGATAATCTTTTAAATTATTAGGAGTTGTAAATAAATATTAAAAATCTTAAAAGTATGAAATAGCTTTTTTCCAAGAATCATGTATTTTAATTTATTTAGTACTTTTGAGGAGCAAATCATATCCTCATAATAACCAAATAGTAATAAAACACATTCACGAAACCAGAAAATCTATCAGTATAACGTTGATTTAATAAAAACGAATGTTTTCAACAAACTTGTTAATTGTTTTAATATTAATATCGACCCAGTTCTTAGTCATACTATAACCCAGTGTTTCGCAACCGGTGTGCCGTCACAAGATGAAAGGTGTGACATAAACTTTTACATATTTTATTAATTTCAAGTTTTATTTATATATTTTTATTAGAATCATTGTGTTTCTTACACTTGTATTTTATTCACTGATGAAATAAGATGATGTTAAAGCAATAAACATATATATAGAAATTGATAAATAAATAAAACTCACGCCAAAATTGTATAGCTTCTTGATAAAAAGCACTGAGTTCAGCGTTAATACGATTTTTCTTATATCGCAAGTACTTTCGACGAGTATTATATCGTCATCCTCAGGCAAAAAAAGAACAGATTTGAAAATTAGAACGTGCAGAGTGTTCCAAGTAGAAAACGGAAAAATTTTTCTTGTCAATTTCTAAATTATAGTGTTTGGTAATTCTGTTGGTCACGTGCAACAAGCTTTTGCTGGCGTTCGAAATATCTTAAATCCACACGACTAGCAGCGCATGCGTTGAAGAGCGATTATACTAATTGTGCGACTCTTGGTGCTTTTTGCTGTTTAAACGCCAAGAGTCGCACAATTAGTACGATCGCTCCTCAATGCATGCGCTGCTAGTCGTGTGGATTTAAGATATTTTGAACGTCAGCAAAAGCTTGTTGCACGTGACCAACGGAATTACCGAACGCTATAATTTAGAAATTGACAAGAAAAATTTTTCCGTTTACTACTTGGAACACTTTGCACGTTCTAATTTTCAAATTTGTTCTTTTTTCACCTGAGGACGACGATATAATACTCATCGAAAGTACTTGCGATATAAGAAAAATCGTATTAACGCTGAACTCAGTGCTTTTTATCAAGAAGCAATAAACACATATGTCGTCCCAGTACACACTTAGTCTTTTGGAGTTGCACATTGGACTCATACAGATCTTGAGCAACTCTTGTTATATGAATCCGTATTATACAAACCCGTGTTATGGGGGAGTCTACTGTATATATACATATATATATATAAGGTTTTTAATTTTTTCAAAAAAGGAATGATTTGACAAATGAAATAAACCACAATGTGTTGCTCTGTCTCTGTAAACAAAGTTTTTTTTATTTTATTAGTTTTAAAGTTACATTACCGAAATAACACTTCTGAAATATAATAGACATTCTCACCTGTAAACAAAGAAACGACATTTAAAGTTTATTCCTCACTATATCAATTCCTTTTTATTATTTATCTTTTCCCGCTTCACCATGTATCAATTACGCCATATTGTTTTTTATGTCGATGACAGCGCAACGTGTGGATAAAGTTGTTTTTTAATTTAATTAATTGAAAGAGAGATTTTTCTCTTTACATATATATATGTATGTATATTTAAAGCAAAATGTTCTGTCACCACTGCACACAAATAAGATAAATTTAAAAATAAAGTTGATTTACAATTTTGAAAATTTCAAAACAACTTGTAAATGGTTTAAAAAACATTGTTTTAAATTACCCATTAATTTGATTTCAATTTTAATTAATTAATTTTGATTTTATTTTTAATTGTAGTGTGGCCGTCGGCCATATTGTTACATAATTTTTCATTTAGTTTCTAAGATAGTTTTTAATAGTTTCTTATTCCCTTTTTTCTCAGTCTGTCTAGAACTTTCTTTTCATTTCCTTTCTTCTCTCTGGATGAGACCACTGATTCCAAGAACTGAATACAATGTGTTACCAATTCCAAGAACTTGAAACAAAGGGGGAGCCAAGACCTGAGGGCTGACGAGAATAAAGAATGAGTTAGTCTGGACTAGACCTTCATGGTAGTCAGGAGAGAGAGAGGAGTGCTCTACATTGGAGACTTGTGACTGAATAATTCTGAGGGAAGGACATTTTTGGTTACTAGGGATGAATAGAGAACTCTAGGGTCAGCATTGGTTCGAGGTCCCAACATTAGAAAGAGAGAGAAAAAGATCTATGTCAATATATAACCGTGAAATCTAAATCGGTGATCATCCAGTGACTACGAGATAATCCCAAAACACTGGGTATTGTGATCTTTCCTCTTTCCTGTCTACTGTCTCATAAAATCTGCTCTGTCTTTAGGTATAAGTTAGTAAGTGTTACATTTTAGTTCCTGGATGTGTACTATTGTCATGAATTTACTTGTTGTACTAAACAACTGATTACTGTGTATAGTGTAAATTTAGTGGAGTGGGATCCAATAAGAACCTAGTTCACAAGTGGCAAATAAAATACTTGTGATTAAAAGACTTTACTAAGTATTCTTTGTGCTAGTCTATTCGGTAGTCTATACACATGTTGCTCACAAACATCACAGCAATTTTATTGTTATACTTTTTGTTTCAGTTTTGGTATAAAGTGGCTACCTAGTATGCTTTAATTCATTGATATCTGCAGGATTCCATAATTTGTCATTATCTGGGTTCCAACATTTTTTATTAAGGTGAAAAAGGATCCATGATAAAAATAAGTTGGAAACCTCTGCTCTATGTGTTAACAGCTCTCCTCTCCCATCTAAAGTGATATTGCCGGTAGGTGCATGTTTGTCCTGACAAGCAGGCTTACAACTTTCATCATGACTTGCATCAGTTAACTACATTAATTAAATAATACATTGCTTTCTTCAGTGACTCTTTTATTTCCAAACACCCCTTATGAAGAAATTGTAAAAGCCTTACTGTCCTTAAATTCTAATGTTATTGTTAATTGTCTACTTGGACTTTACTTATTAATAGGACTTAATACTGGTGTTTAAAGATTGGCACAGCAATGAGAGTTAGTTCAGGAAAGAACAAAATTTCTTTATTATATCACCTGTAGTAATAGTTTCTGTACACATATTATACGAGTTTCGGGCTAGCATGCCTCTCATCAGCAGTACTACTACCATACACTAAAAAGTAACAACAATAAAACAGATAAGTTATTGTATAAGTTAAAAAAAATTTTTTTTACATAGCCATAAAAAACAATTTAAAAAAACTCACTGTAAATACATATTCCAAACCCGAGTATAAAGGTATCTTCCTCATATATATAAACATTTCACTATATAATTAAATCAAAAAATATATAATAAATAAAGGTTGTAAATTATTAAAATATGTGCCAATCTTTAAACACCAGTATTAAGTCCTATTAATAAGTAAAGTCCAAGTAGACAATTAACAATAACCCCTTATGAAGAGTTCATTCATGTATAGATTTAAATAAGTACTTATTTAATCAGTTAAAAATAGAAAAATTTCTGAAAGTTTTGATCTTATATAATTATAATAATATTTTATTTTTTTTTTTTTTTAGCTGCACTTGTTAAACTATGGCATAAACTTGGATTTGATGTGTTAGTATTCAATGATTTACATTATAATAGTATGATGCAAATAATTGGACAACTTCAGTCATTTCAGTATACAGATTATGACATTTTCACGTGTTGTATTTTAACGCATGGATCAAGAGGTAAATTACTTTTTTATCTTTGATAAAAATATCTAAAAATTAAATCATAGTATTTTACTAACTATTGTGAGAATCCAGGGGCTGTTTTTCTATAATTTTTAACAGAAAGATGCATTTTAGAAACTTTCCTTTTTCCCATCCATTTCTCATAAAGTTAAAAATGGGAGAATATTGAATATTAACTTAACTGTCAACAAGTCCTTTCTCCCTTCCATCAACCCACGAAAATAACAAAAATATGTTTAAATTAATTATGAAGTGTGAGGAAGTTGACAGTTAGATTTTTAAATTGTAAAAATTGTGTAATTGTAGGAATTATTATATTAGTGTAATTTATTCAAAATAATTTAAAATAAAACAAATCTATGGCTAAACCCAACGTCTTGAAAGGTTAACAGGTAAAAGTAGAAGCAGTGAAAACGATAAGCCATATAGATAGACTAAAGGGATGGGAGAAATGGCCCTCCGAAATGGCGATTGAGCGTCGGGTTTACACCCCTACCTTGTAAAAATTTCTTGTAACGACACAACCAGGAAACTCACTGGATGGCTCTGAAAGGGATACTAATTATACGAACAGAAAGGATAATGAAATGGAATGCGATATGATTTTTATGAATGGTAACAGAAGCAAAAAGAATGGTGGAAAGAAAAAGGCAAGGAAAAATGTCATAGTAATAGGTACTTGGAATGTTAGAAGTTTATTCCAGGCTGGCCAATTTCAAAATCTTCAGAGAGAGCTAGAACAATATAACATAACAATTGCTGCTATTCAGGAAATACGTTGGAAAGACAGTGGTATATTAGAGGGAGATATTTGATAGATATTTGATATTTTATAGTGGTTGTGAAGATGGCCAGTTGAGAACTGGATTTATGATTAAAAAGGGAATTGCAATATTTTATTTTGAATTATCAATTCTTTAATGAAAGGATAGCCACCATACGTATAAAGGGGAGATTTTTTAACGTCACAATGATTAGTGTTCGTGCACCAACGGAGGAGAAGAGTGAAGAGGTAAAAGATGAATAATTACTATTGCCTTACTGTCCTTATTTAATTTCTTATTATATATTTGTCAATGTGGACATTAATGATTAATTTTATTGTCAGTTAGTGGAAGTTCTAGAGACAGTACCAAAACATGATGTTAAACTAATACTTGGGGATTGGAATTCTAAAATTGGAAGAGAAGAAGTGTATCAAGGAGTCATTGGAAGAAACAGCATTCATGAAAATAGTAACGACAACGGAAAACAAGTAGTAGATCTAGCTTCAGGACATAATATGGTGGTTACTACAACAATGTTTCCTCATAAAAGAGTACATTTAGGTACATGGACTTCACTGGGTGGTGGTGATACTATAAACCAAATTGACTATATACTTATTGATACAAGACATGCTACTGATATTACAGATGCAAGATCTTAGTGAGGGCAAACTATAGACAAAAAATATCAATCAAACCTAGAAGTGGAAGGGCAAATAGTGCTATAAGATATGAAGTTGAATCTCTAAAGTAGAATGAAATCAAAATTAAATATCAGTGGGTGCTTGAACAAAACCTGATGAAGGCAAAGGAGAGGAGGCAGAGACCAAGAAACATCGAAGGAAGGTGGGAAAATGTAATATCAAGCGTCATCACAACAGCAGCAGAAGTACTTGGTAAAAGTAGAAAGAGAAGGAAAAACAATTGATTTGATTTGGATTGTAGGGATGCATTAGAGGAAAGAAGAAATGCGAGGATAAAGATGATCCAAAACGAATCTGAAAGCAATATCAAAGACTTCAAAGAGAAGAGAAGACTGGCATCTAAAGTGTGCAGGAAGAAAAAGAGGGAATGGATAAATGCAAAGTTGAAAGAAATGGAGGGAAATAGCAGAACCAATGAAATGAGAAATTTTTATACAGATATTAAGGAAGAGAAGAAAGGGTTTTAACCAAAACTTGGTTTCTGTAGAGGGAAAGAAGGAGAGCTCATTAGTGAGAATAATAAAATTCTGGATAGATGGGCTGAGATTTTGAAGAACTACTAAACGAAGGAGTAGGATCAATTGAATGTCAAATGGATACAGTAATAGAAGATGAGACACAGAAGTTGATTCTGATGAAGAAGGAGAAGAAAGTGCAAATGGGGGATATGAATATCCAAGACTAACAGAATTGAGATGGGCAATAACAACTTTAAAGAACAACAAGGTTCCTGGAGAGGATGGAATAGTGTTGGAAATGATAAAAGCAGGAGGTGTGAAATTGGAACTGGAGTTAGGCAAGCTTGTTAGGAAAATCTGGAAAAAAGAACACATGCCACAAAGCTGGAATAGAGGAATAATTTGCCCAATTCACAAAAAAGGAGATAAATTAGATTGTAGTAACTAGAGGAATAACTGTACTGAATGTAGTTTATAAAATTTTTTCAAAAATAATAGCAAAAAGGTTGGCAGTATACATGGAAAAAACAGTGGGAGATTATCAATGCTGTTTTAGAAAAAACAGATCAACCATACATCAGATTTCTACACTAAGACTGATTCTAGAGAAATGCTATGAATATAATATTGAGACACACCAACTTTTTATTGATACCAAAAAACCTTATGATAGTATAAGAAGAGAGAAAGTTTGGGAGCATCTTCAAGAATTGGGAATCCCTCAAAAACTTATAAATCTCACAAAGTTAACTTTAGGAAAGACTGAGGGTATGGTTAAGATCCAGGGATATATTTCAAGAACATTTGCAATAAAGAAAGGGCTTAAGCAGGGAGATGCACTTTCTACAGTTTTATTTAACTTGGTATAAGAAGTGGTAATGAGAAAAGTATATGAAGAAATGGATGTGGATACAGGTGGAATGGTTTTCAATAAACATTTACAGTGCTTAGCATTTGCTGATGGTTTGTTTAAATTTTTTTGTGAAAAAAAAAAGAGAATTTATTTTTTAGTTTAGAGAGAGAAACTACAAACCGACATTTTAAAGGATAATTAAATTGTTTTCCCACGGACTTTTTCCTGGTTGAAGATGATACATCGAATATGTCACCCGGAATCTACGAAAAGAAGAAAGAAAACAACTATTGGTCAATGGTGGAAAACAGTCCTAATAAGGCAGTGGAAAAATCCAATGACTGCCCCCTTTATAAAAAGGAGGGGTCGATGCGTCAAAGACAGTCTCCAGAGTTGAGTGAACTGTAGGATTACGTGTGTGGATTAGCCACTGCCAGTGACTGTTCTAATCACTGCCATGCGGGGTAGACCACCGCCTAAAAAACCTCATCGTTCAAAAGAACTGTGTGCCCTCTCGAGACTCGAGGACTAAATTTCCAACCCTCACCACTTATAATCAAGGTATTTATCCTCACGCGAAGTAAATGTAAACTCTCTCTCTCTTTAGTACTTGTTATCGGAAAAGAAATAGATATGTTAATTGTAATACAACATGCTTTATATATAGCTAAAGTAGAATAATAAACGGGTGTCATGTATATACAGAAAATCTGTAGAGTGTAATTCCTCTGATTCTCTTCTCCTGCCTCCATCCTGGAACCAAAAGTCCGCACACGCGACCGTTCGCGTAAATAAAATTAATGCCCAATATTTTTTTTCTGTGTCCGTTTACAAGATACAGTGGTGTCATCCTGACAGGGCACTAAAGAGGTGCCGACCCTGCGGTCACATTGTTATATTGGGAAGATCTAAAGAAGTAATTGAGGAAACATTTAAAATAATGGATTACACAGCTATAGATAAAGGCTTAGCAGTTAACGATGAAAAAACAAAATATATGAAGTTAACAAGGAACGAATGCCAGTGGTCAAGGGTACAAATTCTACATATAAAGGACCATAAATTCGAAAAAGTGAATAAATTTCAATACTTGGAACACAGTTAACAGAAAAGAATGAAATTGATGAGGAAATGAAGGCAAGAATGACAGTGGGAAATAAAAGCTATTATATGTTAATTAAGAAGAATTATAACATCTAAAGAAATATCAAGATGCAGTAAGATTAGAATATATAAAACTATTATAAGACCTGTAATCATGTATGGTTCTGAAACTTGGACGCTGACAAGAAAACATAAACAGTTGAGAAGATTTGAAAGGAAAATTCTGAGAAGAATATATGGACCAGTGCAGGATAGGGAGAGTGGAGAATTAAAAGTAATAAGGAACTCGAAGATTTATATGAAAATCCTGATATAGTAACAGAAATTAAAAGAGGGAGATTTTGTTGGATTGAGCATTTAGAACGGATGGAACCTGAGAGAAAAGTGTATCAGATGTACAGAGAAAGGCCAGAGGGAAGAAGACCGAGAGGGAGATCAAGAAAGAGATGGGAAGAGGATGTGGAGGATGATTTGAGAAAGATGGGTGTGAGTTGTTGGAAAGGGAAGGCCCAAGATAGAGAGGAATGGGTGGAAATCCTGGATGAGGCCAAGGTCCTTCAGGGACTATGAGTGCTGAAGAGAGAGAGAGGAAGTTGGCACTTAACTTAGTCCACAGGGAAAATCTAAAAAACAATTGAAGGAAATACTAAACCTTCGAGTCGACTTTGTTTAGTTTTCATCATCCAGTAATGAAATCTTCGACATGTCATCACTGCTGAACAAACATGTATCACTGCCGAATCCAAATTCCCACACCGGATGGGGATATAACAGACAGGCACCCATTAGGCTCGACAGACATCTTTAGAAGACATGATAGTCTTGGCTCCCGCCGTAATCATAGTCCCCAAAGGATTGTAAAGTACTATATTATTTTTCCGACTTTCCAACGATTATCGACACTACTGTGTGCCGGAAATAGCCGTTCCCTAACGGGTACTTTACGCGGATTCGCGTTAGTGTGCCAGGCCTGGACTTTAAGCGTGCACCGAATTAAATAATGACAAAGTTTGTCAATAACAAAATCAAATATTTAATTAAACTTCTATTAATAAATTCTATACAGTATTTAGTAAAAATCAAACAATAATTTATTCAATGGAACTCAACAAGAATTAATCCGACAAACTCAAATCAATCTATTTCTAACTTAATTCTATTCCCCTTTGGAATTCGACAAAATCAAAGAATTAACTTATAAACAATAATTCTTATAAATTAAAGATCCTAATCGTCACCTCAATATACTAGGAACCTATTTCCTCAACTCTCAAGACTTTCTATAATCGTCGATCCACAAATCGAATAACTTCAAAAATCCTATCGGACATCTCTCTCTCGTTCACTGCTATAAGCTCGTTGCTATCAGGAATTCACCTCGTTCGTTTTCACTTGAGTTAGAGGCTTTATAGTGTGAGGTGACGTCACAATTCTGAATGAGCTCACTCTCCTCATTTACATAATTATCTGTAACATTAAATTTTTCTCGTTTATCTGGCAGATTATTTTCCGACAATACTTCGCTAACCTTTTACATTATTCTTTTTAACAATTATCGGGATGCTTTATTATTTTAAGGTTTAGCGATTCCTAACTGGGTTGTGGGGTCTTCCCCCCCCTTTTTCTCGGTGCGGACTTACTTTTTCCGCTTGGGAAGCGCGAGTTTTTCTACGGCGCTTTTCTTTCGTCGGTGAGTTGGTTTTTCTTCTATTTTTAAGTTACTAAGGTGAATGGTGAGGAAACCGTCTTAACTAAACATAAGCCCCAAACAAAATATAATGAAAGCAAAATAAAAGTAAAATAAAAATAAAGCTCAGACTTGGTTCCTTACAGGATTACATTGATATTTGTTTGTGCTTTGTGCAAACTTCCTCCCGAACATCTTTCCCTGGTCTGTGGATAAGTTTACTGCTACGACAGACCTCACTCTTAAGGAGGTATTATAATGTTCCAGTTGATGTAAACTAGTTGTTAGCGTTAGCGTTTGCATATAGCCTAGGAAGTTGATCTCTAGCTCAGGAACACATATCTAAAATTGTATCTTATGCTTATTTTTCTGTTAAAGTTTTTAGTTTTGTTAACCTGTTAGCCTGACTTTATTTGCTTACATTATTGACTTAACTGCAACCTCCCCACTTGATTTATAGCCATCCAGTTACAATATGAGCGGATCTCACCAATCAAAGAGGTTTAGAGTTTGACGCTGTACCCTCTCCCCGGCTTCTCACACTATACTTCATATTACAGTAATTTTCTTATCATTAAAGTAACAGTATCTGATATAAAATTTTGTTTTCAACAGGTAACATTTATACATCTGATAACATTCCTGTTGATATATATAAAGACATCATTTATAAAATTTGTACAGAAGCTTTACAAGACAAACCAAAATTATTTGTCATTCAAGCATGTCAAGAAGAAATTAATCAGAATGGTAAATGGAAAGTTAAATATAACTCTTGATGTTCAAAAGTTAAGCAATAAATATAAAAATCAGCATATTTTTTTTTAAATAAATGAAATTATGCAAAAGTAAAATATTTTATCAAATTACTTATGTTGAGTTCAAATTTGCAAACAAAATTTGTATAAAACATAATTCTACATGCAAACCAGTGTGGTGGAATTGGTAAACAAAAAGTCCATCTCTGACCTTACCCTTTTCTAAAGCTTCACACTACTATTCTTTTTATAAGAAAGATACCACTGGGTATCCATTATTTTTATCTAAAAGTTTTGAATAAAACGTACTAAAATTGATTGCAAGAATCAAAAAATGGATATAACGAATTTAACTTGGAAAAATTTTCAAGCACGTCACATCTTAATAGCCAATAGAATTCTACTTTTATTAGTTAATTATGAAAAATTGATTTTAATTAATTAATTAATTAATTATTTAAAAAAATTAAATACAGTAAAATACAAAAAAGTAAAGATTTGATAAATGATGTAATAAATGGCCCATAAAATAGTTTCTCCCACTCTGGCTACTACAAGAATAGTTAATTTCCTACCAAGTGTGACTAAACTGAAGTATATACAGTGGATGATCAGTTAACGAACATAATCTGTTCTAAGACTGTTTGCTATTTGAATTGTTTGTTAACCGATTATTGATTTACCATAGGTTTTTATGGAAATTTGATTAATTCATTCTGGAACTTACAAAAAATAAAAAAATATATGCTTTCTTACTATGTTTATATATATGTAATAATAAAAATACATATATACACAGTCTTGCATTTTTATTAGATCCAATGTTGATTGCTTTTCTCTCCAAGATTTTTCAGAAGTAATTAATAGCATTGTAATTGTAGAGATTCTCAACCTGGATGCCATTCTAAGACCATTGTTTTGACATACTCCCACTTCTTCAAAAGATGTTTAAGAGCAGATATCGGCATTAATCCTCTTTTTTCAGAAGAAAACATATTTCTTTGAGTTTCTTGGTGTTTTTCATTCAAGAGTTCTTGGCATTCTTCTGTCATCAGATCAGTTTCAGGTTCCGTTATGAGCTCTTCAATGTTCTTTATTTTTCAGATGTGAATTTTGTTACTCTTTAATCTGCGTGAGTCTTATACAGTAATACCTCGATTTACGCTACCCCGACTTATGCAAACCCAGAGTTACATGATTTTCAAATCTCGTCGATTTGTCTTTTGTTTGAGCGCCATGCAACCCTTGATTACTCACTCTCCCCCACACTATTGTTCAGCTTACATGTTCGGATGTGTCGCGCGGAATCCACACATAGCTACAATTTATTTTGTGTTAATTATTTCTGTGTTTGTTATATCTACGGATACTTGAAAGACTCTACTATGTCATCCAAACGAAGTAGAACTAATTCTTCTGCATCAAACAAGAAAAGAAAAACTTTATCTTTGGAATGTAAAGTTAACATTGGATATGTTTGTAAAGTTGAACGAGTTAAGCGAGAATGACATCATCGTTATTCCTATTTCGTTAGACTTTTTGAATGATTCATTACTAACGCATTTAACTCGTTTGACTTTACGAACGTACCCATTATTAAAGACTTCGATACAAAAATGAACATTTGTGAATTGGCAAAGAAGTTTGATCTACCGGAATTGTCGGTCAGAACAATTATAAAAGGCAAAGAAAAAAATTCTCAAAGCTGTGAAAAATGCTCAATCTTTAAATTCAAGCATCATTTGTAAACGTCACAGTATTATCGCTGAGATGGAAACAATGTTAAAATTATCGCGTAATAATCAAGTAAATGTGAAAAATTGTAAAATAATATAGGCCTAATTTGTTATACATATGTATTATCTAAGATTTTATTAAACATTTTTTTCTAAATTATTGTTTTCTTTAGTTTTTGGCCTCGATTAAAAATTATTTATATGCGAAATTATACCCCGACTTACGCGAATTCGACTTACGCGGTTACCTCTCGGTCCCACCTATTACTTAAGTTCGGGGTATTACTGTACTGTATCTTTCTTAGATAAGATTGAATGGCAGCCTACTGTAGACCTGTTCAAGTCATACTGCCCAGCAACATCATACATCTTCCCACTCTTTACTTTTGCTATTATACTCTCACCTTTCAAAAGTAAAAACTGACACAAAACGAGTGCCTGCCCAACAGGCTTATGAATACTATGAAAAAATTGTTTGTTAGAAAAATGAAAGAGTGGAATTATGGGGGAGAGCTTTAAAGTTTGTGAATGTTATTCGATCAGTGTATACCATGTTGAGCGTCGATGTTGGTGTCTCCCGTGCTCCGAAAAGTTTAGAATTGTTGCCTGAAGACAAGGGAAGACCAATTGGCATTCATTATTTTTCTCGTGTTTGTTCTGTGAGGTGTTCGTTGTCCGAACATAAAAATCTTTCATGAAAGTGTTTGTTATCCGATCACTCACTGTAGTAGAATTTCAAAATACGAAATTTGGAAAAAAAATCAATTATCTTGAACTGACAAGTGCAATTGTGTCCTGAGAATTTAAACCAGTGAATAATAAGCTGGAACAATCCTATTAATTACATTTTGCAGTTTTCTCTTTCTCTTTTAGTTTGTTGCAGTTATATTCGGATCTTGGTTTTACTTTTTTCATTGTTTTTCTATTGACTGTTTTAAGACCAAATTATTTTATTTAAGCTTTAATAAATAGTCATAAATAACTTAAAAACAATATAAGGGCAATGAAAAAATTAATTAGTCAAATTAGTCAAAAAACAATTGATATCCAAAGTAAAACATCTGAGATGTAAAAATTATGGCACCCAATATGAAAGTCAAGTGTTTTCATGGGAGCTCTTTGGTAAAAATAAATTTGGCTCTTTGAAGCAACACCATAAGTGTTTACATTTACTTTCCACATGTGATCTCACAACTAACAAGTGTTAAGTGATTTTATCCACTTGGCCACTGGTAGGCCTTAAATTAATAAAAACTATTTTCTGAAAGTATAGAGTTTTGTTATGAAATGTCCTTTATGGGTTAATATCATTTTGATATCTAAATTTATTGAAATGTTCATTTTCTAAGAAATTTTTTTAGATACTAATTAATTAAAAGGTATTTTTCTTACATCACATTTTACCAATAGTAAACTTTGAGGCCAGAGTCAAAAGAATTTTATTGACTCTGACTTAGGCAACTTCATTCCACAACAGTTATGCAAAGTCATTTTGTTTCATAGTACGAAGCTTTTGTACAAAATCTGAGATTCCACATCATTTAGACTTGGCTCAGAGGATCACCTGAATAAAGAAATGAGATGGAGAGCAATAAGAAAGAATGAGGAAAAACAAAGTCAGTAACAGCCGATATCTGTGCTAGTACAAGACATATGACAATATCCACAACTTATCAAATTTTGCAGTGTGAAAATTTTGATAGTCTGGTGCTGTTCCATTTGCACAGTTCCAGATTAATGTTCCTTATATCTTATTTTTCTGTATTAAAATAGTTTGTATTTATAATTTTATCAAATATAAATAAAACTATAGCGGTCAAAATGTTTGTTGCTGCATCATTTTGAATCTGTTGGTTCAGGAGAAGATTTATAGATACACATCATCTCAAAATCTACATTAATTAAATTAAACTGTAACTGATTTCTATCTGTCTGTTTGTCTCTCTCTTCACTAGATGATGACACATGAATTAGTACTTCCTGTCAAGGGATTATCTATAAGAAAGGTGTATTATTGAAGTTTACTATTATATTTGAAGAACTGATGTTAAAAAATAATTAATTAATTAGCAAAATCTTCAAAGCATTAAAAAACATATCATCATCATGCTAGATTGTGTACTGTACATGCACTATGTTTACTGTATATACGGCAGGTTTTTCAAACCATTACCTATTGTGTCTGTAATTCATTAGACCCAACTGTATTTGCATGAGTTTTATTTGTGTGAGCAAAGATTATGCCTACTTGGAAATGACAAAACCTTGGGGCTTGATCTTCAAGGAAAAGTAAACAGGTAAGACTGTCTAGAGGTTCAGAGAACCCGTCTTCGAGACAGGCTAGGCTTAGTTCTTAGAGAGAACGGCAAGCCACTCTGTGAATCTCTGAGAGTGCCTCTGGATGTACAAGGAGTACTATGATTCCTTGGTGCAAAAAGCTTTGAAGTGCCTTCATTTATGACACATTTTTAGGCTATTCATCATAAGCTAATATTGGGTCTATGGTTAAAGTATGTGGGTACTGCAGTGCTCTGAAGTGGAAGAATGAATCACAAGGGATGTGCTTCTCTTCTGGCAAAGTTGAACTGGATGTTTTGTTCTTGTTCCACTGAACCTCTTCTATCACTATTAAATGAGACTCATCCTGACACAACATTTCTTAATTAAAGAACATTGGGGCTTAAAATAGTGCCTTTCAAATGACAAGTTTTTGTGTCACTGAAATACTTGAAAGAAATTTCATGTCAACATTCAAAATTAAAAGACAGATATATCATTTAATAGGTTCTTTACTTTCTGCACAAGATGAAGATGCCAAATATCTTCATTTTTTTTGCAGACTATCAATCCCTGTTAAGTCAAAGAATGGCTCAATTTCCATGTTTAAAGTCCAACTTAGAAAGTGATTTTCAGAGAGTGATGCATGAATATACCACAACCCATATGTAGTTGCTTTTCACATGGCCAACGCTATGTTGCATGCTCATGTGTTAGTAGCTGCAATTCTCTGTTCATTTGTGCTCCTGTTAATAAAACATGAAATGTATATCAGGATGTTTATCTAGAAAATATCCCACATTTTTAATAGGAATATTATGAATCTATAACAAACAATTCTCTTCAGATATACTCTTTAGGTAAGTAAATATAATTTTACAAAATAAGTATCTTTCATCAATAATGGGTATTACAGCCAGTTAAAAATAAAATTTAATTTGTCAGAATTGGATATTTTTTAAAATAATTTCTTAGTTTAAAAGTAAGATAATTAGCCAAAAGTTTTTAAAGCATTTATTATAACATTATAATTTCTCTTTGGAATCATTTTTAAACAAGTCAAGAACATCTTCGAGTAGCTTATTCAAAATACCAAAGACTATGTCCGTGAAAGAGGACCATTAATTTCTAAATGGAAAATGCTGTCAAACCCGCTGCATAATAGCGTGTTAACTTGTTTAAGGTTTTTCTGTTTGTGGAAGAATGCTCTCCTGACAAGTAACATCTAGAAGATTTTAAAAACTCTCAAAAACTAGAAAATACAGCAGAAAAAAATTTAAAAAGATGATCTTTATTTACAGAGATTTTGTTAGTGACTCTGGTGTTTTTCAGAGAAGAATTTAATTGAATTCGTATTAAGAACATTGACTTGATGAAAGTGAATGGGCCACTGTATCTTCACTGGTGAATTCCAGTTCAGTCTTCAAACTGATTTTTACCAAGTATCATCAATCACTCGATGGAGATAGCCTTTCTGATATTATGCCATAAATAGTTTAGAAAGAGATAATTTAGGAGATAGGTTACATCACAATCAATTGCTATACAGATCTTTGTCTTCTGTAATGGTACATTAGCAGGCATCAATTATTTTGATGAGATCCTGAAATTTGTTTATCCCATCCTTGTAATAATCAGTCTTAATCTCATGCTGATGGATGATGATAGTGAAACTGTGAACTGTATTAAATAACCATTTAGATCATGTGATCTAAATATTATTAAACATGTTTGACAATGCACCTTCCCAAAATTTTCCAATTTCAGAACAGACCTGCCTTTTTACAAGGATGGTCGTTCATATCTCAAAAATTCATTGATAACTTAAAATTATATTAAAATATATAATTTTGATAAAACTTCAATAAAAATTCATAGTTATTTTTTTTCACTTTTTCAACATTTCATCCATGGTGAATGTTAAAATAGCCATAAACTGGTATTAAAAACTTTAAAACCATTACTTTATGTTATTTTCTCTATTTTTCTCATATATGTATTTTGACCTTCCAATCCTCATCAGTATGTTATTACACATCATAGAACATAGTTCATAGAAAGTAAGTTTATGGTTATTTTAAGATTTATCTTGGATGAAAAATCAGGAAAGTGAAAACAATAACTACAAAGTTTTATCAAAATTTATATATTTTAATACAGTTTTAAATAGTTCATCTTAACTTTGGTAAATACAAAAAGTTAAGAATAATTTTTTTTAATTGTTTTTAATAGATTCATTAATAACCTTATTTTTAGTGTGCCATGTCATTATAGAGCTTGTATTCCTGTCTAACAAGGAGACCTTATGGTCTTAAATTCAGTTCGGGATGAGACTTTGCAGGTTAGTAGTATACCTCAAGGGTGTCTACCCAGAAGAATTGTAAAGCACACTAACCAGAAGATTCTGAGAAAAAGCCCTCTAAAGTTTTAAGCGCAGCTCATACACTGGTCGATTTTACTATGACAACACTGTAAAATGGATGAGTCTGTAGCGAACTTGCTTGCCACGCGGGCGATCTAGATTCGATCCTACCTTCAGCTAGCTTTTTTATAAAATTGTTTTAAAAATTATAACAACTTTTAAATAAAGTTAATGACCTAAAAATATCAATTTAATCATAAATAATAATTAACAGCTATACTCTACTCTTCCACGTAGAAACTGGTTCCTCAAATTTACAACAAATATTTTTAATCTCTCCACAGCTTTTAAATCTTAAAATTTGTAATAACATTTTAATGACAATAGTAATTAAAGTTTTAATTTACCTCCATTAAAAATGCATTTCAAATTATTCAACTTTTTAAAATTAAAATATTATCTTTATATTGTTAATTCACATTTTAATTAGCTGTAACAGCCATTTCATAAATAAAATAAAATTATTTATGATTTAATTGATAATATTTTTAGGTCATTAAGTTTATTTAAAATTTGTTATAATTTTTAAAACAATTTTAAAAAAAGCTAGTTTTTTTTTAAAATTGTAAGGTCTCCTTGTAAGATGATTATATGGCATATGGAAGATGGCTTATCAACAAACTTTTATCTAGTATTTTTAGATATTGCATAATTTGTATATCAAGTTAATTTTCAAAGAATTCTTTCTTTTTTTAATATATTATAGCAATATGTTATAATGCATTTAGCCTGTAAATTCTATAAAAGTTCATTAAGAAAATGTTTATTTTGTATTTTTATATTTATTGCTTAACTTTCAAGCACAAGTATAAATTATAAATCTTAATTATAATTTGCATCTTTGCACATTCAAAAATTTGCCATTACCAAAATCATTTATATTATTATATTATTGCCATCTTTGCACATTCATTTGCCATTACCAAAATCATTTATATTAATTAGAATATTCAATTGTAAACATTTTAATGAATGGAAAGAGAAGAAATAGACTTAAGATTAACATCTTAACAGTCTATTTCTTCTCTTTCCATTCGTTAAATTCAAATGTTTATTGTTAATCTTAACAGTCTTGACCATCCAAAATTTCAACACATCAGCCTACTTCTCTAGGAGATTAGGCGAGCAAGTCCATGAGTTATCTGTTCCAGATAAGCAGAGCCATTTTTGTGGATAGAATGCATCACCTGTTCCATTGTAGTTAGGATGGCATCTGTCAATAAGAACTAACTTTTTATATGAAATTCCTCAAACATCACTTATAATCTTCACTTGTACAAGAACACCCAATTTTGTTACATGACAAAGCTCATTGCCATATTGCTGGTGTGGTAACAACAATGTTGCAGAAATGAACTCAGGAGATTCTTGATCATCTGCTCTGTTCACCCAATATGTCTCCCTATGATTTTGACTTCTAAAGGAGCTTTTATGAGGTTTGACAATTACCATTAGCACATGCCATTGTAGCTGCATTAGAGCAGTTCATGTGTTCCATCTGCAGAAAAGACACTACTGACAGAGTATGGTACCTGCTGGATATTTGGCAATGGGTACTACATATGGCCAGAGACTACATGGACAGCCTGTAACACTTTTATAAATACAACTCACTTCATACTTTTTTATTCATTAGTGATCAATAAATATGACATGCCCTAATATAAAAAAACTACTGTTGCGGACCTCAGAAATAGACCTGAGTCTACTGGTCTAGACAAATAATGACAAATTGGCATACAACAAAAAGAAAAGGTGCATTCTCATGTGGATTGAATTCAGTGGTTTCTAATGAAACTACTGAATTCAATCCACATGGGATGCACCAGACACAATCTTGTACATAAGGTGTCTATGCGTACAAAGAACTTAAAATATACATATATCCCTTTTTTTTTACTGCATTAATTAATACTTCACTCTCTTTTCACCGTGACACTGATTTCTGCACATACAATTAAACTACAAATATCAACTAGAAGGGGTTAATATGACCCTTCATTACTCATGGGAAATCTTCATGAAACTGCTATGAGGTTACTGACACGATAAAATAATTGTCTGTCAAAATAATGTCTCTAAATGATCCTCCTGATGGTCCTTTATCTCTTATTGTAGTCCTTTTTTTTGTAAATTCAGTATTCACAACTGGATGGAGATGGATTGAGTTCACTCCTTCAGTCATCCCATTTGCCTCGATACTAGATAATTTTTCTTTACACTTTCTCTTATCGCTTGTCACTTACACTTCTCTGCTAACCAAAATCCGAGGACCAGATAAAGAAACTTCCACCTTCCTCTCACTATTTATAATTCCAGGGGCCGAGCCCCCATCCCCAGCCAACTAGCCAATTGCCAATCTCCTGTCACCAACCTAGGAAAAGGTGGTGCGAAACAAGGGATGGCCACATGTAACAACAAGAAAACCCGACACAGCAAAACAAAAAGGAGTGAAAACAACATAATATATAGATCTATACATATATATGTTACTGTGAAAGACTGATATCTAGCAAATGTTGAGATTCTCTGGCAAATGTCAACATTCAGCATGCATTTACTGATGGTGAATGTTGAATAAAAATATTTTTATTACGTTAAGACAAAAATGCAACTTTTTAATATGTCAAAATAGGAGAAGCTTAAGTAACAGCACATGTAAATAAACTGTTGAACCTAAAATGAACAGTACATTCTTAATCAGAAAATAAAAATAATACACAATAGTAAACTTACACATATATTAGGTGATTGTTATACAGTCTTATTTATTGCAACAACTTAAACTGTTATGACACTTTGAATTTCACAAGAGTTCCTTGCTTATACAACTGCATTTATTCGTGGAACACTTCTTTTTGCAATGATAGCATGTATAGCCTTGCTGTCCACTTTTTGAATTATCTGCAGCTGCTTCTGTCACCAATATTTCTTGAGAACAAATATGCTTACTACTTAACCTATAACCGGCGTGAAAACTCCAAACAAAGATTGGCTTTCGATGCCCCTCCTGGGCTCTTCTTCAGGCCAAATTTACTGTACTGGATTCTTAAATCGAGATTCGATTTAAGAATCCAGTACAGTAAATTTGGCCTGAAGGAATTGTGGGTATAAAGCTGCTTGAGGGTATTTTTTTGTTTGCTAATTTATAAAAGTCAGAGTCTTCTATTCCAACAACAACCATCAACCACGTTTTGGGCATCTGTACAGTCACAGTCAACATCAGGGACTTGTATTTGTACGGTATCACCAATTTGAGCAGGAGGAGATTTTCTTTTTGAGGTTTGTAACATTTTCGTTGCTTGCAGTAGAAGATTCTCTTTCATGGTTGCTCTTTCTATAGAAATAAACTCATGTTGTTCAGTCAGGGCTTGACATGAAGACATGGTGGGTTGCAGCTCCTCTTCAATATTTTCCTTTGGAATATGGTATTTGTTGTGGCCACTGCTCAAATATCCTTCAAAATTATTAACAATTTTTTCAAGCTGTTCTTCGGTTTCAATATTTGCGATTTGTTCACCAGGAAAAGATGACGATGCTATGCCTGTTTGGTTTAATGCCAAACATGGCTTCATAATTCCTTCGTGATATGTTGTGTTCTTGGCAAATTGTACAAAGGGCAAACCATCTGACCATTTATTAACATCTTTCCACATAGGTCATAGTTTGGATATGACTTGATTACAGAATTCCCTACCATTATTTGAATGCAATATAGCTGGGGCACCAAATGTTAAAAATATTTGATGATTTGTTACTTCTTCAGCTGTCTTAGTTTTCAAAGGTAGTAGCTGGACAGATTTCGTTAAATGATCTTGATACACCATTATGAACTTATATTCGCCATCATGTGACTACAGGTCTATCAGATCGACTTTATATCTTGAGTTTAACTCCGACCTGACCATTAGTGTCACAACAATACCTTTTTTAGGTGTATCATGTTTCATTTGACATTGTTTACGTAAATTTAAATACAACATTACAACTTCATATGTAATATTTTTGTATTTAAGTTGCAATTCTTTAAGCATATGTGCTCTTCCTCCATGGTCTGTTCTGCTATGAGTTTCAGATAGTATACTGAACAATTTATCATTGGTAACATAATACTGTATATTCGTTTCTCCTGGTTTTAATGGTATAATTAATTTCTCTTCATCATTAATTTTTAAAATGTCAAAAGGTTTTAATCATCTGTAATCCAAAGGTGTGCTGCACTTAGTTTTAGCAGAAATCGCTTCAGAAAGTATTTTAGATTATTTTCTTGAGAAAAATAAAAACAGTTGTCTTCTCGTTTAATTGCAATTAATGCATGTAACTTTTCAAAAAAAAAAAAAAACGTTCTTATTTCACCGCGGTACCATTTAATATAAATTAGGATAGCGGATAAAAAAATAAAATTTAAGAAAATGTTGCATGCACCAGTAAACCTTGCATAAGACTGACAAATAGCTGTGTTCTAGAGTATAACAAATAGATACCACGTGATTTCAATTGTGGCAGAACAAAGGATTTAGCGACAGACTGTCGCCTTTCTGTCAACATCGGCTTCTCAGGTGTCGTTTTGACCTTCACCAAAGCTTATCTGTGCTTGTCAACATACACCAGTAATTGTTCGAATGTATAATAATATAACCAAATATTTGATCTTTTACCAACGTATTTTGTATGTGTCGACATTCTCTAATTTCGGTCTTTCCTGGTATCATATACATACACATCATAATGAGTAACAAACATTTTAGTCGCGAAGCACTATACTACTTAATACTTGTTAGTGTTCTGTCAATGAAGAATCATACTCTTATTGAATACTTATTTTATGATTCTGTAAAATAAGGGGTTATATAATATATTATTATTAATCAATTATAAAAATAATTATGCTTGAAAAAGATTAATGTGTATATAGAATGAATAGGTAAATGATCTAATCTTCATTCATTTCAGAGAAATCATTTGATAATATTAAATTGGATAATGATACCACTTTAAATCGATATTTAATGGTGGCTATGTCAACAACTCCATTGTAAGTACATTCTAAACTAATAAAATTGTAAGATTTTATTATGTAGAAATATAAATAAAAAATGTTTTTAGAAAGTTCAGACTATGTACGAAAAATTTAAAAAAATTTTTGAGTCTATCTAACAATCCATTAACACAACCACAGAAGTACCCGTAACATTGTTGAAGAAAAACTTCCATAAAAACAAATAATGAATAGGTAAAAAACACACAATATTAAAAATGATCAAAACGTCAGCCTTTTATTTGAGGTTCTGACGTCTATTACATTAAAAACAAATTTTTCGTACATAGTCTGAACTTTCTAATTGGAAGAATATATCCTGAGTTCACCATGAAAAAATGTTTTCGTTTTTATAAGAATTATAAAATTTTTAATAAATAATAATAATTTATTTCCTGAAATATTCTAATAATTTCTGTAATAATGAAGTTTGAATGTGTTACATATTTTCAGAAACCATTTAATATAGGTCTCAAAAAGCTAATTGTTGTTTTTATTGTTTGATGGAACATGGTATTATTGCAATATTGTGTGTTAAATCTACTAGTATCTTGATATAATATAAATATGTTTTAAAAAATATAATTTTAAAGTTACTTTTTAATGCAGGAATATACAGTGCTTTCCAGTGGCATGCCGTGACATTTGATGATAGGGAAGCTGTGTTTCTGCTTACAGGGGCAATCAGTTAATTGCACGTCAGGGTCCATTTGTATTCATTTGTTTGATAAACCAGTAAAAACCATACACTTTAAATGTATTTTTAATAGATTATCTGACATACTTAATAAATAAACAAGTTCAATATAATTACCTCTGTTATTAGATTCAATAGATTCCCTATGCCCTCTAAAGGCCAATTCTTGCTTTGAGAAAAACATATAACATCTATTACTTTAGATCAGCAGTTCTTAACCTTTTTAGTGGTCAGCACCCCTTGAATCTGAAAATAACTCTTGCACCCCCTTAAAAAATGTATGTATATTTTTTATTTAAGAAAAAACATTTATTGCATAAATAAATGCCGTGTTTATTTACAATATATATTACTATATAACATAAAAAGCAATATTTAAATTTTAATGGCTAGGTTGTTGCTGTTTATTCATAATAATTCTATTAAAACGAGGCTCTTTTTTTTGAAAGAGCCATGTGTAAATCATCAGATGCATTTAAGCAATTTCTGGCTTTTGTTTTGATGTGCAAAAGTATTCAAGGAATGTGAACACGTCTCAACTAGTTTTTATATTGCACATGACAATGTGACTACATTAACTGCATGTACTGACGACTGATGACAATCACTATGTACTGAGAGATTGTAGAATAGAGAGTGTAGAAGTGAGGGATGCCATGTTGCTGCGTACCACAATTTATAGAGAACACAGTCGCCTCATTTGTATTTTTTTTAAAATTTTTAAAATTTCTCTCGCACCCCTGGAAATGCTCTATCGCACCCCAGGTTAAGAACCGCTGCTTTAGATATAATATATCTATTAGATGTAACTATCTTGTTATAATTTTCAATGTTTATTTTATATTGTTTACTAATGTTAAATTCTATTCAGCTTTGATTTCCAAATTGCTTCAATTTTACGAAAGAATCAACATGACGTTTACAATTTTCGTGTCTTTTGCCAGCTTTACTCAAATTATTTAAATCATCAAAGCCATTTTTATTCCACACACTAATTTTATTTGAAAATAGTAGGCAAGGCCAACAAAACAGTTTTTGCATTTCTATGCATTCGCCTTCATAAATATTATCATGAAAATGTCAAACAAATTTTTATATTGGTCAATGTCAAATGCCTCTTTTGTTGAACCACTAGTATACCTCAAAAGATGCGACAGGGTTGTTGTAAATTTTAAATGTTTCTCACCATAGCTGTAAAAATCTAAATATGTTAAACTTAATAGTCATTTGTTTTCTAACTAATTCGTTTTAGGATCAGGTGTCCATGGAAATTTCCAAAATTTACAACTTTTCAGTCACTCTCATTGAACCTGAAAAATTTCTGTTTTTATTACTTCTAATATTATGAAGAAATCAGTCTCCACTGTACTCAGGTAGAGATTGGTTTGGTTAAGCTTTTGCTTAAGTAAAATTCTGGCTCTTTCAGCAGGGTTTTATTTATGTCCCTAATTCCCTAATCTCTTAATTATTTAACTACTACTTAAGTAGAAATAAGTCGAAACTGGTTACTTTGTACTTGAATATTTGTAGCTTTTGGAAAGAAGTGAAAAAAGAAATTTTTATAACAACGATACATAAATTGTAAATTTAAGGAATATAAATATAAATTCTAGGCTTTTTTTTTTGTACCTTGTGTGTCTTATTCATTAAATTTAGTTGTAAATGATGCTGCCAAAGTAACAGTTAATTTTTTAACGTTGTACAAGAATTGTAAACGTTTTTTTCTACATCCCCTTAAAGATGGGATATACGAAATTGTAATATCACTAGTTTAACATTAAAATCTGTAAATAATACAAGATGGGAGAGCAGAATAAATATATCAAATATTTTAATGGATTTTAAACTCTTGTCAACAATACAGAACCATCATAAAAAACCAGGGCTGTGGAGTCGTGTAAAAATCTACTGACTCCGACTTTTCCTTACCATCCGACTCAGACTCTGACTCCAACCAGGAGTGGACTTGTTGCCGAAAGAGACCCGGAAATTCTGATGTCATCACATGACTTCAGAATAAAAAATTCAATAAATAGAGTTCTAATAAAGATAGAGCATAGAAACTTTTCATTCCAAAGCTAAATGACTCCTCTAAGTAATGTATAAATATGTATTTGATAATTTTTACCTTTCTGGCTGTTATATATAACAGAGGGAAAGTGTAGCGCTGGTCAAAAAGTGACCCCTCCCAAATTTTTTTGGACGCAGGATACCTTGAAATTTTGAGATATGCAAAAGATTCAAGGTTTTTCTATATGTGTGGATGTTAGACTGTTTGGGGGGCATGATTTTGTTCACCCTGTTTGAAGCCTAATAATTTCTGTGGTCAGAGTGGTCAGAATCGGAGTCGTATGGTTTAACACAGGAGTTAGTTATTAAGCGTCAAAGTGGTTGAACTAAATCATATCCCTATTTACATTGTAACATCTTAGGCGAGAACATCTTAACAGGTTTTACTGTACTGTTATAAGATGACAAAAAAGCTTACTTTGAGGAAAGTAACAAGTTTTATTTTATTTTTTTAAATTTTGAACGCTAATAATGAGTAAAATATTCGTTAATTAAGAGATATGACACATGACCACTTTTATATCTTCACCCTGTTGACCTTTAATTAAAGACCAAAATTTAATAGTATTAATGCCCTTTGTACACAAGCTACAGTGCCACATTTTGTTTTTTAAACTTTACCCATTCTGAAATATTGTTTAATATCTCAGAACGGAAAATAAAGAAATTAAACAAATTAAATGTTAACACACACACGCATGCGAATTTTTTCCCTTTTATTGACTTTTTTGAGGGGTTTGGGAGGTCTCCAAACGTGTAGATTTGCAAAAAAAAAAAAAAAAAAAAAAAACTTGGAGGGTCAAATTTTACACAATTCCAATACTTTTCCGTTTTATATACATAACAAGTTGGTAAGTGAAAAGGAGTCGGAGTGGGCGGATTTTTTGACGACTTCGACTCTGACTCCGGCTAAAACATCAAAACTCCACGACTCCGACTCCGACTTCACAGCCCCGATAAAAACATACCAGTAAATTCCTATTGGTTGGATTAAGTTATAAATAGGGAATTTGATCCCGAACCTTATTTCTAATCCTGGGATTTCAGGATTATACTTAGTTGATCCCAGGATTATTTCTGTATTGAGGGTTAATAAAAAAAATTAAAAAAAGAAAATCTTACAAAAATTAGCTTTTTAATCAACAAATCAAAATTTAGACAAAAATCAACGTATTTTACGGTATACACTTAGCTAATCTAATCAATCTAACTAATCATACTTAGAGTCAGACTAACTAGACTTAAAATCACTCAGTCTTCATGTTAAAGTTATTCTTTTTCAAGCATCACTGAGATCTCTTTAAACTTACATAAATTGAAAAAACTTTTATGTAACAAACTATGCAAATAAATGTTGAAAATTAACAAAAATCGCTCTTAACATTTGACCAAATAGACGACTTTTATGTAACAACCTAGTAAGTAGGTAGTATAGTAAGTTTTTTAGTAAACAGTATTTAAAAATAATATTAATCAGTCACATTTTTCTTAAATATAAAGAAAACTAATCTAATACGAACATTCTAATTTGAATTGCAAAAATATGATCTGAGAAATAACAATGCATCCAGTGTCTTATCACCAAGTCTGCTTCTCAATTTGTTGCACATATATGCAGCTGCTGAGAAAGTGTGTTCAGGTTCGACGGAAGTTGGAGGAATTGTTAGTAAATACAGTAGACCCCCCTATAACGTGGGTTCATATAATGCGGATTTGTATATCGCGGCAAAAAAATTGTGACCGTATTCATATAAAAACACTAAGAGACTCGTAAAATGCAATAAAACGTCATCACCAACTCATGTCGCGACAGGATTGGTTGAATCTGGACCAATAGTGGACAAGCAGCCGATCTACTTACACGCTACGGAGAGTTTAGGTGGGTAAGTTGAGTTTACTATCGTTTGTACAGTATATAGGCCTAAATTAGGTACTGTAAGTCTAATACAGTACTGTAAATTTATACATTTCTTGTGAAAAAAACATTTCTTATTCAATGGTCATGAAAATTATTTCTATTAATGATGTCTCCAAAGTTCAACTAATTTTTCACAGAAAAATAACTTATCAGAAAACACGGCCGCCATTTGGTGCGCTACTCCGTGACGAAAACAAGCTTAAGCAATGGCATGGTTGAACGGTGCACACTCGGTAAGTAATCCTACAATTTTTTGTTTATATCATAGTTTATACAGATTATTCCCAAAAAATTATGTGTGTTTTGGAAATGTTGAGTCAAATTAGTCTAAAATCAATTAATTTTATGGAAGAAAACCTTTCAAACAGCTGTAGTCCGTAAACTGCACATGTGCCGGGTTGTGATTGGTTCATGTATTTGAGGATTCCTACAATGCAAAATTCTTATAAAGCAGAACATATCTAATGCGTTATAGGGGGTCTACTCGAATTTTACATTGTAGGAATCATTAAATACATGAGCCAATCGCAGCCCGACACGTGTGAAGTTTACAGACAGGCTGTTTGAAAGGTTTTCTTCTATAAAATTAACCGATTCTAGACTAATTCCATTCAACATTTCCAAAACAAGTATAATTTTTTGGGAATAATCCGTATAAACTATGTTATAAACAAAAAATTGTAGGATTATTTACCGAGTGTGCACCGTTCGACTACGCCGTTGCTCAAGCTTGTTTTCGTCGCGGAACAGCGCAGCAAACGGCGGCTGCGATTTCTGATAACGAATTTTTCGCAGAAAAATAACTTGACCTTTGGCGACATCATTAATATAAATAATTTTTATGGCCGTCGAATAAGAAATGTTTCTTTCACAAGAAATGTATAAAATTACAGTACTGTATTAGACTTACGATACTTAATTTACATACTGTACAGATGATAATAAACTCAACTTACTAGCCTAAATCTCCGTAGCGTAGCGCTAGACGGCGGAAATTATATAGCCTATATAATTATTAAATTAAGTTAATATATAATTATATATACAGTACCTAATTTATATATAATTAATATATAATTATATGTACAGTACCTAATTTATATATAATGCTGTACAGACGATAGCAAACTCAATTTAGCTGCCTAAACTCTCCGTAGCGTGGCGCTGGGAGGTGGAAAGTAGTTCGGCTGCTCATCCACTATTGGTCCAGATTCAACCAATCTTATTGCGACAGGAGTCGCCGACGACGTTTTACGAGTCACTTTATACGAATACTGCTACATTTTTTCGCTACGTTATAGGAACTTGCGTTATAGGGAGGTCGACTGTACTTATAAGCCCACTCTAGGTATATAGCTCAGAGTAGAATTTGAAGACTTGTACAGGTTCATTTCTTTCTTAACAATTTTGGAAAAATCATTTTTATTTAATGCTTCAGGAAACATCATTTTCATGCTGTTTTCTATTTTCAGCTGAAGCTTTCCTTTGAGCATCAAATCACTTTTTTCTGTATTTGTAGGCTTGACTTGCATATTTCATTTTTCCTCTTTATCATTTTTTTTACCATTTAATCTCTCAATTAATGAAGCAGTTTGGTTTTTTATCGGGACTTTGCTCAGACTTGAAAATGTATGCTTTATTTCATCATCATCATCCAAATTGTCACTATGAGGATTTTGTAGGTAGCATAAAATGCCACTCAACTCATTTCTTCAGCTATCATTCATGCACTTTTGTAAATGAATCTTGAATTTAGAAGCTAAATCGCAGTTATTGTCATTTAACTGCTTAAAAAGAAACTTAAGGGCAGCATCAGCTATGCATAAATTCACATCATTGCGACAGAGTGCTTCTACAGTTAATTTTACTGGAGCCAAGACTTTAATTATTTCATCGATGAGTTCGAAATCGGACTCTTCCAATTGCAAAGAGGCTTTCTCACGTCATCCTGACAGATTGCGGGCAAGGCGAGGGTTGTAACCTTTTCACCTAAGGTTGACCCCCCCTAAGCGAGCGGCATCGTGTCTATATTACCCACACTGGCAAAACATGATGGCTGACACATTGACAGGTAAAATGCACTGAGCAGTGCTCTCGACTGCACCAGAAAATCAATTGGTCCCCGCAAAAATTCAAAAATACAAAAATGAAGTATATTACCAAGTAACCCAGTGAAAACTGCTTGCCTATCATTTTGGTTCAAAATACAAGATGTTTTATTCCAAGCAAGCATCACAAGCCCACTAGGTTAATTTGTGCTGCTTGCTTGGAATAAAACTTCTTGTATTTTATACTAAAATGATAGGCAAGCAATTCTGTTAAGAGCACTGGCACTGAATGTTTCGCTTCATGGAGTCTATTTTGCGATTTTTTTAAAATGATGTCAATCAGGAAAACTTAATCCCAAAAATTTCAGGAGTGAAAAGTGGTCCCGATTTTTGGGATCCCAGGATTAAATACTCTAGTTATAAATCTACTCGCGATTCATATAATGGGTTGAGGGCGGCCAAATATCTAGCACGGCAGGCGGCTAACTGCCCAGAACTGGCCCTGGATAGAATCATTGGAAGCGTTATACAATATTTTGGTGTGTATCTTGCACCAGCTAAATCGCATGAGGTTGGTGCTCTGTAAAGCATATGCTCAAATGCATATAATCTGGCTGCTTGGAAGCTGTCCCATATTCAACAATACAGCGCTTCCATTCTGCCACTGATATTTGAATATATAATAGCAATCCTATCATTTTTTTCACACGTAGTTTAGAAATTTGTAATAAGATACATAATGCGGTTATAATAAAATATTAATTTTAATTAATTAAAAGTATGTTAAAATATGAAAATAATCTCACAATATGTACTTATATTTTAGAAAATACAAGGAAAGTGGCGCTTCCACTGCTTCCAAGGACGGCATGCTACTGGTTCTTTCCAAAAGAAATATGCAGAGAAGCTTGCAGACAAAGCATCAGGAGCAGGTTATATCAGTGGGGTGTCATCTGTGGAAGCGCTGCTTCCCTTCTATTTTCTAAAATACAAATACATATATGATTATTTTCATATTTTAACATACTTTGAATTACTTAAAATTAATATTATATTATAATTGCATTATTTATTTTATTACACATTTCTATACATGTGATAAAGAATGATAAGATTCGAATATAAAATTGTAAATGCATATTCCCAAAGAAGTGCTGTATTGTTGAATATGGGATAGCTTCCATGGTGAAAATATTTGGATTGTATTAAGCAGCCAGATTACAGGCATTCACACTCACACATGCGCTTTACAGAGCACCAACCTCACATGGTTTAGCTCATGGATGCTATACACCAAAATATCATATGATACTTCCAATGTACATTTTTTTTATAAAACTATATTTAATTATAATTATATTGACAGATTTTCAGGCATATCTTTAGAATTTTTATCACTTTTAGATATTAATACAGGTATATCTCGAGTTATGTTGTTTAAAGTTACATCGTTCTCAATTATACATTGTTTGTCAAAAAATATATGAAAAAATAAAAATCAAGTTTAAGTCATTTTATTTGACTTTACATCTGTCCGTCACAAATATTGAAATCGTAATATCACTAGAAAAGTGTTAAAAGCACATAAAATCATATTAAAATACATATATTTACAGTAAATGTTAATATAATCATCATAAATCGAGAAAACAAAATATGAAAACACCTGTGACTCTGTGTTGTCATCTTATTTAGCGGTCTTTAAGAGCTTAATATTGGCATTTTGCACAGTAGTTCCAATATGTACTGTTTAATAACTGTACTTGTTATTTAACCTTACAAAATCATCTTATTTTATAATGTCTTAGAGCAAACCACATGTACAAATAAAGAGTTTGTGATGTACTGTAAACATTGCCAAATTGTAAATGTGACCGTAGGGTCGGCACCTCTTCGGCGCCCTGTCAGGATGACACCACCGAGTCTCTAAGGGACTCGGAAAACGCGACTTTATGTCACGAGATTCGCGAGCGGTAGCGTGTGAGCGCTTGGATTCGGAGTAGAGGTGAGGAGAGAGACGCGGAAGTAACTTACTCGGACTCCATAGTAACAAATAAACAACAATTTTAATTAAGTCGAACTAAATACTATACAGAGATACTAAATACTATCGGCATATTATTGTTCTTAACAATACTAGGCCGCGGAGAGAGAGAGTTTACAACCGAATTGCGGGTTGATAAATACCTTGTCGATGGACAGTTCCTTGAATCTTGAATGGACAGTTCTTTGATGGACAGTTCTTTGAATCTTGTCGTTGAATCTTGAATCAGAATCTTGTCCGTTCACTGGGGTGGAGGCACGGAGGAGTGTAGAGGCTTAATCCAGCACGAATGTTTTTCTCGGGTTTAATCCTGGTCGCGGTTTTAATTCGGTGTTACGGT
>NW_019385991.1:0-18722 GCF_000671375.1 Centruroides sculpturatus | reverse complement strand
CTCTTGGGTTTTTTCCATGAGGTCAGGTGATGGCCTTTAACGGTCGCACGTCCAATATGGATTCTCCATCAAAAGTTCCTGGTGACACATCCCTGACTAACTTGATTCGACTCAACAAGGAACAAACTCCGTGGGAAATAAATTTTATGGCTTTTAGCCTAACTCGATAAAACGTTCGAATTTAATCGATTAAAGTTTCTAATAATTCAAATTTAAAATAACATTATATTGTGGGTTTGTTCGTCCCTCACATAAACATGTACATTTAGAAGTATGTACTGTACGTACATGAATTCATAAATTTAGATAACTTTTTTCTGTACTATATTAAAAACTAAAATTTATTTGTTTGTAAGCTTAAAATAGATTGTTATTAGCCATATATCATATATTATTAAAAATGCATTTATCAATAGAATACAGAACTGGGAATGGTATTCGTAGTTTTATCTAGTGACAAGTAAATTCGACTTACGTCATTTTTTGACTTAAGTCGCCTCTCCTGGAACCAGTTACCGACGTAAAGCGAGGTATACCTGTAATTTTAAATATTATGAAAACCAATTTTCCAAAGTGAGTTTTAATTTGTTAAATTAAGTAAATTTTATGGAGAGTTTTTTGATTTATCTAAATTACACAGTGAATTGCAATATTTATATTCATGTTCAAACTATATTGGCAAGTCACTCTTAGATATATTGGGTTGTTCGGAAAGTAATTTTGTTTCTTTGGGGGAAATATTTTATTGAATTATATATTGACAACTTTGGTCCAATATAGTTGCCATCTTTTTGGTAATAGCATGATTCCACATTCATAAAAGTTTTGATATTTGCTTATAAAAGAAATGATCCAAGTGATTTTTGTTCTGGTCTTTACAAAATGTTTTACTGTTTAAAAAATTTTGCCAAGATCAGAACAAGTAATAATCTGAAGGTGCCAGATCTGACAAATATGGTGGGTATGGTAGCACATCCCATTCAAGCTGTAACAGTTTTTGACGAGTTACCAAACTTATGTGAGGTCTGACATTATCATGGTGAAACACTATAACTTTTTTGTTGATCAATTCTTGTCTTTTCTGTTTGATGGTATCATTCAATTTGTCCAGTTGATGACAGTACACTTCCGAATCAGTTGTGAAATTGTCTAGTAGAAGCTGAAAAAGAAAATAATAATAATTCCCTTAAAATCCCACGAAACAGGGAGCATCACTTTTTCTGATGAATATTGATTTTGAGCTGGCTTGTCTCTTCTACTCCACGATCACTTGTGTTCGACATTATTATAAACAGTTGTAGCGCTTTGCGACTATATATCTTTATGTTTCAGCTTTTCCCTCAACCCCTTCATTTTCATTTGTGGTACCACCTTTTTCTAGTTCACCTTATGTTGGCAGCCGGATTGGCCAGCGGAGGTCATGTGGGGATACATTAATATATGGTACCATAAAAATTAATGATATAAAATAATATAATTCTTTTAGTACATTTTTGTTCAGATCATTATTAATTATAATATGTTTTATTGAGTTGTTTCGGAAAGTAATTTCATTTTTTTATCACCAGTGGAATTAGTTGTATTGTTTACCTGCCAACTTCATTTTAAACTGTATTGTCATTATATATTTTGACAGCTGACATTTCAAGAGCCTTCTCCGCAGCGGGATATATATGCAGTTCATTAAGAAGTAGGTTGGGAGACAACACCATCAATACCATTTGTTTCTTGAGATCCTATTTTTAGAAAAGTCAAAAAAAAAAATAACAGAAGTGATTGATTTTAATTTGATTTAATCCTTTAGAATACTTTATTCAAGATGAGACTAATATTTTAACTTCTATTCTAATTCTATTAAGTAAGAGTTTTTAAGTTTTATTCTATAAGTGGTTAGTGGGCTAGGCTAGGCAATTTTATTGTTAAAATTAGTGAGAAACTGAGACTATCTAGTTAGTTAAATAGTTAATTAAATTAATGAGTATCACTATCTTAGATATATGTTGATATGAATGTATATGATTCATGATTGTGATAATAATAACTAACTACTAGACTACTACTAATTATTTACTCACTACTTTACCAACACTAGTAATTAAATTACTTATAAATAACTACAGACTGATATGTAGAGCTTATATAAGAAAACTGGTAAGACTGATAGTCACTTAGTCACTGATTATCCGTCCTTTCATTATTATAATATAATATATTAATATGAATTAATTAGTAGAATTACCTCTGCTATTATTTAACTTAAAGATTACATTATAATTATAATCTAACCAAACATTTAAAGTTAATTATCTCTATCTGAAGTGTTAAACCGAACCAAAGTTAAGTTTACTACCTAAATGTGTAAGAAGTTTTACTGATTTACTGTATAGTGACCAGTCTAAATAATAAAAGTTTCTTAAGTATTTAAAAAAAATGTTTTATTTTTTTAAAAAAACCATAAATTACTGGATAGATAGATAGATAATACTTTATTGCACCAAAAATACATCTGCGCTGGATCCAGTTGGAACGATGTTGATCCAGCAAAAATCCAGCTGGATTGCAATCCCTAATGAATACATATGAACTTCTTGGAATTTATGAAGCATTTCAGCATTTCCAAAGAAAATAATATTAACCTTAATTTTAAAACAATTGTCAATTGCTGTATGTAAGTTATATAATGTAAATAAATGCAAAAATATTTTTTATTTTTTTCAGAAATTTGTCCTTTCGATTAGATAAAGCAGGATCCTGGTTCATCAGGGATTTGGTTGACGAGTTTAGTAACCGTGATACAACATCAACAGACATATATCAACTGATGAACAACGTAAACTACAAAGTCACCAGACGTTGTGGTCCATATAAGAACAAGACTGTGACTCAGACCCCCGAACTCCGAATAACTGTCATGCGTCCATTATATTTAAAACGATTAGAAAAACCTTCTCCCATTCTAAAACTTAATTGTGCCGACGCCATTAATTGCCCATTGTTATTTTCATTAGTCGAAAATTTTCCAATAAAACCCGACATATATTTGGTATGATACTTTTTTAAACTAAATTATCTTTAAATAGTAAATAATTTGATTATTCAAAAATAATGTTACTCGAGATACAATGAAAAATTTTTTTTTATTAGTACCGCTTTTATTGACATATTGTTGACAATTGTCAATGTATATAGTTGAATTTAAAAATGATGACTTCTAAATGTAAATTTCATAATACACTATTATTATTTTCTTACATGTTTTTTGTCATTTATGTTTTTAATTAAATGCATTGTTTTTACTTGGGTATGAAAATTGTATTTGATTTAGATTGAAATTTGTAACAAATTGCACTTTCTGTGTACGAATTTAATTGATGTTTTATCTTACAAGGAGAGATTACAATGTAATCCCCTCGGTATTTCAATAATGTTTGTATTGATGAGCCTTGGTACCAACCTTATCCAGCAAAGAAAGAAAGTACACTTTTCAGCATTTTCAAGAAAATCAAAATTAAAAAATTCTGATTGACTTATCAGTAAGATTTGGAGAACTTTCATTGAGGACAACATTGTTTAGTGGCAGCATACTTACTTACATTTTCAATTCTGCTGGTTCGTGTCTCACCAGTGAACTATTTTTTCACAGAAATGTAAGTTTTACATAAAATAATTGTAAATTACATGATTTTGTATATATTTCTATTAAAAATGTACATTTTCTCTTCTTTGAAAATTCAATTTTGGAATTACTGTCTATTAATTAAAATTAAATTTAAGGTTGTTTTACTTTTATTTATTACATTAAGAATATTATTAATAATTTAACATTTTATGCAATAAGTAAACTCAAAAACTTATAAGTAACTCCCAATATCACATTGAATTGTTAAACGCAGGCAGATCTACATAGGGACTAATAGGGCCCACAAAAAATTGGATTATCATAAATTTTTAATACTTTTTCATTAACAGTGAGCACTTATCGTATAGTAAAAAATAATTAATAGGTTAGGTTTTGTAAGAACGCCGATTGGGGGGGAGATTTTTATTCCCTACTGTCGGGATGGTCTAAGGTCTACGCGTATGTGGGTGGCGGTTTTTAAAGGCAGCAAAGACAAGCGTTTTACAGATGCAAACCGTTTATTCTGGACGAAATTGCTTACATAAATTTTCTCGTTGGAAAGGTCCTGCGTTGTGGGAAATTTCGACGTCGATTCTGGTCTTGCGTCGTAGGGATTTTCGGCGGCGATCTGGTCCTGTGTTGTGCTAAAAGTTCGAAGTTTCGATGCACAAAAGATGAAAGGATGCAGGAAAAAAACCGGAGATACACGAACACAAAAGAAGTCTAGTGGAAGTCTCCGTTGTCCTTGGAATTGCTGCTTTTATAGGTTTTTCGAGATCGGCTTCTTGGTAATTGGATACACCTTACATCACCATTTTCTAATTGGTCTTCCACCTGTCTCCAGGTGTAAGTGGAGCTTCGTAAAGTTCGCGGGAAAGGTCGGCTGAAGATGGTTTATCCGACATCATCCTTTCGACTCTGATCGCGTTTAATTGTTGACTATGACACCTACCTCATTTTGATATTTCTCTAGTTTCGTTTTACCTTCTAAACTGCGTCTTAACTTTAATATTTTAAATTTTCTTCTTTTATATTTAAAATTTTGTTTTTACCGTTATTCTCTATGAGCGCTGACGTCAAAGTCCGGTGTCACCGATTCGACACTTATATAATTTGTTTTCTTGACGATTGAACTTTACAAATTTTTTTTATATCTTTTCTTTTGGGGGAGGGCTATGTCCGGGTCCTCACAGTTTGGTAAAAATGGTGCCCTATTGGAATTAAGCCCTAGGCCCAGAAAAACCTAGATTCGCCCCTGGTTTAATTAAACATGATTGTACAGTATCACTTCTCTGCTTTCTTACTGTTTAGATCAGTGGTTCTCAACTGGGGTCCTTGTAACATTACTGGGAGTCCAGAGAAAAAAAATTATCGAATTTTTTTTCTGGACTCCCAGTAATGTTACAAGGACCCCANTAAACAAGATTGTACAGTATCACTTCTCTGCTTTCTTACTGTTTAGATCAGTGGTTCTCAACTGGGGTCCTTGTAACATTACTGGGAGTCCAGAGAAAAAAAATTATCGAATTTTTTTTCTGGACTCCCAGTAATGTTACAAGGACCCCAGTTGAGAACCACTGAACCAGAGAAAAAAAATTATCGAATTTTTTTTCTCTGGACTCCCAGTAATGTTAGTGGGGGTTCACGGTGATACTTTTGTGGTTTATAGGGTAATTCTACTTTAGAACAATTGTTTTACTGAAAATTAAATTTCTACAGTATATATATTGTCAATTTCTTTATTATTCATTCCTTGCATAAGGATTAAAATGTAAATTATTTAAAATATCGAATACGTATACGACATATATATTTCATCGACAAAGGTCAAAGAGAGATGATAAAGCCGGGGTTTGTTAGGAGAATCTTATAGCATTAGCGTCGTGTCACTTGACAGTGACATTTCTGAAGGTTTTGCGTCAGTTTGTTCCAGATATTGAAGATTAGGGTGGAAGGCTCATTGAATAAATTTGCATTTTTTTCCCTCCATTACTCGCTTAGGTCTGTTAAAAAATTTATTTTTAATTTTCTACTATTGTATATAAATGATCTATAGAACTTAGTTGTTTAATATGTTTATTTTGCAATAAATTGGCTTTCCTTCAAAATAAAGCATAATCATTTACTATTTCTTTTAAAACAGTTTCTTTCTTTTTTATTAGTGAAAAATATAAGGTTCTTTTTTCTGTGCAATGTCTACGGAGGTCCACGAAAAAATTAAGAGGAAAAGGGGTCCATGTAGGTTTAGATCATAAGTATATTTCCTTTTCATAACTAATAATGCAAGCGAAGAATAAAAGTACAACAAAGCTATAATGTAAGAAAAATAAATTCATAAACTATAAAATAGTTAATTGTTTGAGTGTAAAAAACAAACTTTAAATTTATTATTAAACTAGCAGGCGGGCCCGGCGTTGCTCGGGCAAAAGTAACGATAACTAAGATAAAGAATATTACGTTACAGTCAACCTTACCCGTTTTTACAGAATGCAAGAATTGGACCTTGTTTCCAGACTTATTAGAGAATTTTTAGATGGTTCTAAACATGTTCGACTAGCTGTTACCCGCGACTTCGTCCGCGGAGGTTTTGCAAGCAAACCCCATTTACATTCAATATTTCAATAACTATAGTAATCTATATATATAATCGAGACGAGTTGATAATAATAATCAGCACAGAGCCCAAACGGTTAGGAGTTGAAATTTGGTACACAGATAGGGTACGTCACGAAAACGCACACTAAGAAAGGATTTTTCGAAATTCCTCCCCACGGGGGAGAGGGACAGGATTAAGGCTTAACACTTCCATCAACAATGGAAGTGCTAAGTAACAATGGAAGTGTTAAGTAACAATGGAAGTGTTAAGTAACAATGGAAGTGCTAAGTAACAATGGAAGTTTCTTCAACAATGGAATTGTTAAGAGAAAGCGACGTGCAAGACGCAGATGCAGTTTTTTTCGTTTTTGAGGGAAATCGAACATATTTTTAGACCCAATCTAAAAATTTTCTAATTAGTTTGGAAACAAGGGGACCCAATTCTTGCATTCTGTGAAAACGGGTAAGGCTGACTGTAACGTAATAATCTTTATCTTAGTTATCGTTACTTTTGCCCGAGCAACGCCGGGCCAACCTGCTAGTTGTTATATAACACCTACCGCTAAAGAGAATTGCCGAGAATCAAACGAAATACAGTATTTTCAATTTGATCAATTTTTTGGAACGTTTACAATCGTTCTATAATCGAACCAATACGCGATAACAAATTCCAATTTAAAACGGTTCGAATATTTTAAAAATCGAAATAGATAAAAATATTTATAGCAATGTCTGAAATGTTATCAATTTGATTAATACACCTATGTACTCGATGAAGACTATATCCTCTCCCTCATCCCCCGCGGGGGAATTTTTAAAAATCCCTTCTCAGTGTACATTCTCATGGCATACCCTACTACAACGCAGATAAAAACAAAAAATCGCATTTAAAATAGCACAGTAGAAGCCGTTGTTCCGGTTAAGCCTTAATGCTCTCCCTCTCCCCCCCGCGGGGGAACTTCGAAAAATCCCTTCTTAGTGAGCGTTTCCATGACGTACCCTAACTGTCTACCAAATTTCACTTCTTTAGGTTCAGCTGTCTGCTCTGGGCGATGATGAATCAGTGAATGAGTGAGTCATTCAGTCAGTCAGAACAAGCAATTTTATATATTTAGATTTCCCGCAAAAACGAAAAAACTGCATCTGCGCCTGTAAATCTTGTACGTCGCTTTCTCTTAACAATTCCATTGTTACACACTTCCATTGTAGATGGAAGTGTTAAGCCTTAATCCTGTCTTTCTCCCTCCGGGGGGAATTTCGAAAAATCCCTTCTTAGTTTTCGTGACGTACTCTGTGTACCAAATTTCAACTTTCAACTCCTAACCGTTTGGGCTCTGCGCTTATTATTATTATTATTATCAACCCGTCTCGATTATATATTAGAAGAGAGCAATTTTGAAAACAAATTTTTGCTCAGAGCAGAAGCCGAACCTTTCTTACTCGCATTCCCAACTTCATGGTTCAAGCTGGTTTTAGCCTCGCAAACGCAATTTTGACAAAACAAAGGAACAGATTGAACTTGGGAAACCTTGGGGATTTGCGATTAAAACTTACCAATTTTCAACCGAATATCAATATCTCGCTGCTTTTCTTCAGACACATCCATCCCACTAATATCAACTATTTTAATATTAATAGTATGTTAACATATTATTGAGGTATTCAGTAATAGTCGCAAAATGAGAGTAAGAGGTTCTTTTCATCCAATATAACTTATGTTTTCAAAAATAATTGTGTATTTTACGTATTATGACACGTACGGTTTAACAATTATAAGCAAATTTCTATCTATCCATAATTTTGCTATTATTTTTTAAGGTTACAAATCAGTGGAAAATATCTCCTTTTTCTGTTAATGTTATTGGGTGGATTTTATAGAGGGAGTGCACGTGACGTCAAACGACTCCGCTTACGAAGCGCGCGTCATGTTGGTTGCTGTTGGTTTGGTTGTCGACCTCGATGTAATTTATATGTTTGTAAACTTTACTGTTTGTTTTAATATTTTTCTTTGTTATTTTAGTTTTAAGTTTATCTTATTATTATTTTATGATATTCTGTCAATCTTAAGTATACTATATATTCACTTATTGTAAAATTTTTCCTGGTAATGCTCTACAGTGGGGCCAGGAAATGTACATAATACTGTACCTAATAAACTAAAATGAATGAATGAATGTCGACCTCGATATTGTCATCTAACTCGTATTTTTTCAAATTTAATTTTAATTTATTATGATTCATTACACTACCAATTGAACTGCTTACAGTTAGAACTAAAGATTCTGTAACAAACAATTGAAAAAGTTGTCACAATTTGTTGTGCTCTAATAAACTTATCAAACAGTGTCGTTCCATTTGATTAATATAATTTTAATTTGTTATAAAACAATTTGTTATTCGGGGTGAAAATCTTTTGTCAACTGAAGTTCCAATAATATGTAAAATAAATAAATAAATTTTGATTATTAGTCAAATGAATTATAATATTTATTCAATACTGTAATACTTTTTGGGTTTTCATTTTTTTTGCTTAAAAGTGGCAATTTTTACATCAAACTAAACAATTTGCTGTACAGTAAAGTATTTTATTCTATAAAATTTATAAATTTTCTGAATCTTTTCATGGGAGTAGAGCTGGCTGGAAAGAAAATTTTTTTACAATTAGCTCTGGTAAAATAGTGGAAACTGGTGGAGTCTCTATATCTGCTCTACACACACTTTTCATAACAGAAGCAGCTATTCTACCTGATCTATGCACAAAGCACAGCTTGCTTCTACTCTGTGCTAGTGTGTTTTCTTTAGTAAAATCAATTTCTTCATCTGTCAAATGCAAAGTTTCAAATACTGTCCTGCAGTGATTTAACAGCTGATCCCAGGGTAATGCAGCTTTTTTGGCATCAAATAGAGTTGTAAGTGGGTTCTTATGGAAAGATGAATTGACATGGTTTGTAAAAGAATTAGAGTAACCTGGCATCACTGACAAAATTGCAGCAGTTGGATTATGAACAGAAATTTTTTTCAAAAACTTCAAATTATCTCTTACTATGTTTGTTTATACAATATTTGTCAAGTGATAAAACTTGGAATACAAGTTTTTATATATTTTTTTCTTCAAGGCATTGCCGTTTGCTTGCAGTTGCAGCTGACGTAAAGTTTATTTTTCGTAGTGGTTTGTAACCACAATCTTTTACATGTGGCACAATCCAATTATTTGGTCGGTCAGTACATGTCTGGGAGCTCCTTATTTTAATTCCTTCTGCAATGACAAAAAGAATAGCACCAACATGAGAGCAGGAGGAAGATTGCCCAGCCACGCAATTGCAATGTCCAGTTATCACCTCTCCATTTTTCTTAGCTAAAACCCTCCTACTAAAGCTGGCTGCAGTAGATTTTGTGAGTGATTAACCTGTGTACAAAAACAATGTAAGAAACTGTGCTATTTACTTCTAATAATATATTTAAACAATAATAGGTTATTAAATCACGCTTATAGCCCACAACATAAATTAAGATTAAACTAATTAGCCTAATAAACCCTCCAATTTATTATAGCCACATTTATCATATCAGGGACTGAGTGGAGCAAAATAGACTAAATTTTTACAAAAAAATAGCCTTTAATTAACCACAATCAAATTTTTAGTAGAATGCATTTCAAGCATCTCTGTATGGATGTATTAGGCTGGTGTGGGGTCTTTGTGTCTGAAATATGATGATGAGAAGCTTGAAATGCATTCTACTAAAAATTTGATTGTGGTTAATTAAAGGCTATTTTTTTGTAAAAATTTAGTCTATTTTGCTCCAGTCAGTCCCTGATCCCCTCTGGCACCCCCTCTATAAGATATGAGAACTATAATTTTTTTTGTTGGGTTGTTATGCGGGTCTCCTCATCGCTTAACATCAGAAATGCAAAAATGATTTAATGCTAATGTTAAATACTTAATCTGCGGGTAGATAAGAAGGCAAATATTTTATAAAGGGGTCGACAAGATAAAAAGTTTGGGGACCCCTACTCTAGAACAAGTTTTTCAAGAAGACTTTTTTAAAAGAAGTTACCCGATGCGACTATTATTTTTAAAGTTTAAAGTTAATGAAGTCTTAAAATACGCCATTTGCAAAATATGTAAAAATGCAACTTAAGGGAAATTCTATCGTCGAGCATGAACGTCACGTGGTCACGACGTCACTGCAACAATAGTGCGATCACCGATCCGAAATCGATAAAATGCGTATTCTACACCTAATATTTCCGCAAAATAAGTAGTCCTATACTTTCCGTCAATACATAAAATGAATATAACCAAAATTTCATTAGGATTGGACAAAAAGTGCAGGAGTTAAAAGGAATTCACACACAGACAACGGCTTTTATATTAGTAATATCAACTGAAATTACATTGGTTACACTAGTTACTGATTGTGTATAAGTGGTCATGGACAAAAAAAAGCTTGAAAAGAAAAATTTTAAGTTTTGACTGTTAATTGGCATAAACCTCCTAAGTAAATTATTCAGTTTATTCTTCTAACCCTGTAAACTTTTATTTTTTGATTACATTCACAACTTTTAACTATGAACTACACGCTAAAAAAGCTATTTAGTGAAGGATCAAATCTGACATATTAGAATGAAATTAACCATGAAAATTTCTGAGATTTCAAACTAAACTAGAACCAAAATAATAAGTTGAAGTAATAAAAACATCACCTAGAACTAGGTGATACTTTTATTACTTCAACTGTCCTGCATCGATTTCTGACTTTTATTTTTCAGTATGTACTGGTCAATTGTGGATGGGCTTATAACACTTAGAGTTGTTAAGATAGACAAGTATTAAATACAAAGAGTTATTCTATTGGGCAAATTTGCTTAAAGAACACAGTAGAGCATCGATTACCCGACTCAATTGGGGAATCAGGTTGGTCGGATAACTGAAAAAATCAGATAACCTAAAAGAATGAAAAAAATACATTATTAGTATAGTATATTAGTATATCCCACGTAATTAGTATATTAGTATATCGCTATTAACCAACTTCGCGTTGAATTTTCATCGATGTTAAGCCTAACAAATTTTTTTAAAAAATAATCATCGTCGCTATTATATCGTTAAAAATTATTTTAAAATTATTTTATTGTTCACAAAACACAACCACTCATAATTAGAAAATTAAGTTTCGTTTAAATACAGTACTGGCCTCCCTTTCATGGTCGAGTCAGTGTTGCCAGCTAAAACACGCAAAAATTTAACAAAAATAATATTAAAGTAGCCAAGACATAGCCAAATATTGTAGCGCCGCATCACTAGCGGACATTGAAATTTTCAGACTAGGACGGTCGGTTAACCGATGTGACGATTAATCGGGGGTCGGATAATCGATGCTCTACTGTAATAACATTGTTCTGCATCAAAATCCGCCTGTGAAAGAAAATGATGTTTTTTAAATGTATTTTAGTGTGCTGAATATGAATCTCAAGTTTAAAATCTTCTATTACCCACAGTTTTTAAAAATACCATCTTTTTGCAGAAAAATGAAAATATCTCTTAGATACTGCTCGCATCAAGTCACCCGCTGTGGAATCTTTTGGAGAAAGAAGTCAAAGTGCCGTTACAGAAAAAGGAAATCGGGAAATTGAAATATTTTTAAAGTGAAGGGCAATCTAATTTTTTATGATGATATACTACATTTGTTGAAGGAGCTTCAGTTGCCACAGGATCCTACGGAGTGGAGACTTTACTGACTCATCAAAGTTCAGTCTTAAACAAGTTTTGTTGCACAATGGCAAAAAACATCTGTCCATTCCAGTCGTTCGAGCTGTTTACACGAAAGAAACTTACAGCACGAAGGTAATGCTGGGTAAGATAACATATAACGAATATAAGTGGAATGTGTGTGATGACCTCAAAGTTGTTGCGATGTTAACAGGTCTTCAAGGAGGATACACTAAATTCTGCTGTTTTTTTATATGAATGGGGCAGTTGAGCAAGCAGCAGTCCTACTTGGTAAAAAAGTGGCTTGATTGCGTAGCAAACGTACAAGGTAAGAAGAGTACAGAAAATTCTCGTTACTTTGAACTTGGATAGTTTGAAATTCCATTAGTTTGTAATTGTACTCTTGTCCAGCTGGGGATATAGAGATTTACATGTTAATTAAGGAATTGGGTTAATACAAAATTTAAAGTGACAATTCTGACTGAACTATGTTAACTTATTCGTTTAGATCAGCGTTTCTCAAAGTGGGCGATAACGCCCCCTTGTGGGCGCTGGAGGCTTTCAGGGGGCAGTAGAAGGCTCAAAGAGAATTGGGGGCGTTAAGGAAATATAGAGGGGCGACGGCAGACAAATTCTATATATAAAAATTCGACGGAATATATATAAAATGTTGACATTTCATATATTTTTTATTTTTTATTGAAGGTCACAACTTGAATATTTCTAACACATTGACTTTTATTTTAGCTCAGCGTTTCTCAAAGTAAGCAATAACGCCCCCTTCTGGCGCGATGAATAGATCTATGATAGAGGCAGGGTATTGAACGGTGACCAAATGCAAAATTGGGGCTGATAAGAGGAAACATTGCGTTTAATGGTTTCCAGATGATGAGAACAATGTACAGTAAGGGCACAAAGTGTGAGATTCATAGAAAAGTTTTCCTAAGAATATTTCCAATCCTTTTCTCACACAAGAGAAAATGGATTAGGGGGCGTTGGGTATAACTTTATGGAACAAAGGGGGTGGTGGATCGAAAAAGTTTGAGAATCACTGGTTTAGATCATCCACTCTGAAAGTGGGCGATAACGCCCTCTTGTGGGCGCTGGAGGCTTTCAGAAGGGCAGTAGGTTCAGTGATTAAATATGAGTTTTATTTCTTCTCATTGAAACATTGTTTTTTCTCAGATATAGGATATGGGTCACACCCTATCAGGATAGATAGGGTGTGACCCATATCCATAATAATGCATGTTTAAACATTATATTTGCAATAACTGTTTTTAAGATACCTTTTTACATTACCATCTGTTGCGCAAGTTAAAAAATATGGGAGCACTAATTTTTTTTAAATCTCAAAGTGGGCGGTGGTTGAAATAAGTTTGAAAACCTGTGATTTAGATCAAATACTAACTACTCCATACTATAAGAGAACAACAGACCAAGACATGTTTTAGGGTGTCATCGTACCCATTAAATATTTTTTTCTTCTTTTATCTCATAAAATACGGCTGGGTTTTGAGATTGCAAGATAGGACTACGAGTAGTAGATTGAGATATTTTTAGGGCACTAGGTTGTTAGATTTGGGCAACTTACTACTTTTTTGTCTACTTTAAATATAATTTGGGCTACATTTTAAGAAATTCTGCTTTGCTTGTTATAAAACCCATCTGACAATACATGAGATTCTTACCCGACACACGCTGTTCAACTTCAGTTTATTTATATTATTATTGCAGTAATTAGTATTAATTAAGTAAAATAACTTTCTGCATACATTACATCAGTTATATGGAATTTGGCATGTTGTGCAGAAATATGTAAATCTCAGATAATTCAAAATCTATAATTTGAAGTCGTGATTATTTGGAACTAATGTGAGGTTCCAGACGAGGTCCGAAATCGTGTTAATTGCGCAATTTTCAATGTTTAAAATGTAACGCAAGGTTATGTAAGAGAGAGAGAAAAATGAAGTTATCAAAACAACGCAACGCAAAGGGTCCCATGATGACTCTTGCACGTGTTAAACGATCAGACAATGTCGAACCGAGAGATGGAACTCTGATACAACGCTCGTATACATAGGGTTACCAACCGTGTCATTTTCGCCTGGAGACTCCAGTTTCGGCCACATTTATCCAGTCTCCAGTTTTACTAGTAATTTCACCGGGAATATCAACGTTTCACTTATTATTCTTTAATATTAAAACTTAAAATTGGTTTGTTAATTATTCTATAACATTCACTTTGTGAATATCGGAACCGCCCACAATCTTCGTACGGAGTTAAGTTGGCAACGCATCGTTTTGGGCGGCCAATGTCTGTCTTGTTCAACTGTCAAGTTGAATTAATTTATATTTTAAAAGTTAAATAATAGTTTGAAAGTGTTTGGAAGAAACTAGGAGTACAAGCAGCATAAACAGTAAAAGAAGAATTAATAGTTTGGAAGTTTGTTTGGCGCGGTAAGTAACGTAAATTGTTTTTTTAAATGGTATTTTGAGTCTGATAGGGCAGTGAAAATTTAAAATAAAATGAGGTTATGTTCGAGTTAAAAATATTTTGATACTTAGAAATGATTAATTTGTTATTCATATTCATTAGCATAAAAAAAATGATTAATAAAAATCATAGTTTTGTTTTCAGTGTGAAAATACATTTGATTATTATATACAGTAAATTATAGGTAGTTAGCTCGAATTGGGGGTGGGGGCAATTCTGATTGGTCAATTAATTAATAAATTGACTGATCAGAATTAACATAAAAATTAATATAAAAATATAAATAATTATAAAATTAACGTATGAGTAAAAGTTAAGCAATGGGAGCTTAAATTAATTAAAAAATAAAAAAATATAATTACAGGTATAAATTTAGAAATGATGACCTAGTTTATTTTTTAAATCATAAACAATAGCTGAACAGAATAAATGCAATTCGCTGTGTGAAATAAGCAATCTGCCTCTCAAAAATTAAGGGCAGATGCGAGATGAACACATTGATTGCATTGTTTTTTTTACTTAGAATTAAATTTTAAATAAATATTTCAAAGTATATTAATAATCTCTTAAAGCTTTTTTTGATATATGTATTTTATCTATATTTTTAAAATTAATTTTACAATAATTAATTTAAGCCCTTCGCTTAATTTTTAATCATATGTTTATTTTATAATTATTTATATTTTTATATTGATTTTTATGTTAATTTTTATTGGTCAATTTAATAATTAATTGACCAATAAGAATTGCCCCACCCCCAATTCGCTCCTATTACCAAATTATATATATAGAGGAGAAGGTGGTATTATGGAACCCCAATTACATTTTAGTGAATTGTAAACAAGGTATCATAACTACACTCACATTTTTTGTGCGAAAAGTACTGGTAACTAGTAAACTAAATGTTCCTAATTGGATTTTTCGCTAGTGTAACTATAAGTATGGTTTTTGAAAGCTTCTGTACACAAGGTCAGAAAATAGGCTTAGGGAAAATCGGGTGGTAATATGGAACCGTACTGTATCTTTTCAAAAAATGCTTTAATGTATCCAAAAACAAATAAGAAAGTACAAAGAATGTTAAATAATTATAAAATTATTTACTCCAATGTATTTTATGGACAAAATGCATTCATAATAGAAAAATATGATCTCCACTAACAATATATATTCCATCAGCTCTTTTTCGATATTTTCGGGAAAAATTGGCTTTCTACCTAGTGTCTTTTTCACGAATTGCTTCGGACGAATGTCTGCTCGCAAATAGAGAGTTCGGAGAAGTTGGGTTCCATATTGAAAGCACCAATGGGGTCCGTATTTTACGCATCGCCATCTCGAATTAACTTATGTCTGTCGAGACCAAATTTTAAAAGACGTGAACATCGCACAGATTAATATGTACAGTACCCCCAAAGTCTCTGGAACGGAATACGTGCACCGGTGAACCTACAACTACACGATTTATATTTTAAAAATAATTAAATTCACTTAGCATTCAAAACTTTCCAATTTTGAAAAACACAAATTTGCTGATTCGCTACGGACAACCGTTTAACCGAAGCGAAACGGGTTTTCCCCTCGCTACGGATGTCTGCCTAGTTCAGTTCAGCCACAATCCGCTACGGTTCGCCTTTATTATCAGTTCTAAATGGGGTGGTTCCATAATACCACCTTTTCCTCTATATTTTTTTCAGGGAACGGAGATAGGAATATGATAGGTGAAGTTGCTATTCAGTAATGCTCTCTGATTTTGTTTGATTTTGTGCAGAAATTGTGTATTTAATATGTGGTGTTATATGAAATATTGTTCCGGAAGACGTGAAGAACAATAATTTGTCAAGTAGGGTCATTAAAATTTTAAAACTTTTGAAATAGGAACATTTTAGAACGTTTTCCGGATAAATTGTACTTCAAGTACCGATTTACCGGATTTATCGACGGCGACGTAGTCGAGTCTTTAATATAACATCGTTAACAAATTTTGTGGGTCCTACGACCTATATTAACCCTAATAAAGGCTTACTTCCGGTCGGAAGTCGAACGGGGTTATTTCGAATTTGGCTAATTTCTAGCCCATGTCTTTTGGGTAGTTCTTTAAGGGCATCTTCAGCAACATTCTGTGAAATTTTGATATTTGTATCATTGATAGCTTTTAAATTATGGATAATCTACTTTTAAGTTCTAAAATCAACATTCGGCCGATTTTCGTTTCTACGACTGAGGTCAATGATTTTTTTCCATAGTAACGGGAAATTCGGCTGATTTTGGTATTATTTGGGATTTAACATCGGGATAACCATATATTTTTTCGAATCAGGGTTGAATAAGGAATCTTTTGGTAATGATAATATTTATACTAGNTTGATATTTGTATCATTGATAGCTTTTAAATTATGGATAATCTACTTTTAAGTTCTAAAATCAACATTCGGCCGATTTTCGTTTCTACGACTGAGGTCAAGGATTTTTTTCCACAGTAACGGGAAAATCGGCTGATTTTGGTATTATTTGGGATTTAACATCGGGATAACCATATATTTTTTCGAATCAGGGTTGAATAAGGAATCTTTTGGTAATGATAATATTTATACTAGATAATTATATTAAAAATATTTATGAATTTTGACTATACTGTATTTTCGTTATTATTATAATAATATATTACTGAAGGTATTTATGCATGATAATGGACTCTACATTTAGAGAGAGGTTTAAAACTTCATATAACACTATTTTAGATGAGATTAAGGATTATGCTATTGATCATCCCAATGGGAAATTTAATGTGCCGATGCACATGCAATTTATTTTAGATCAATTCAACAAGGTGGCTAATCTTGTGGAAAGTATTTTCGATGATCTTCAGCTAACAGATGTTATCTGTGAAAAAATGTCCACCTTGGCTACCAAAACAGATTTATATAGCATAAAGGAAAGCTTAAAAATGAATAATTTACAACAAACATTGTTAGAAAAACTAGGAAACATGGAAAATAACATTATTCAAAATATCGATGAGGGGACCAAAAACACTTCTAATAAAATTGTGTTAGAGAAATTAAATATGATACAAGATAACATCAATCCAGACACACAATTTGACATAATTAAAAAATTAAAGGAGATAGAAGATAAAACTATTGAGAAAGTTGGAATAGATATATCTAACACAATTGAAAAAATAAATGAAGATAATAACAAAATAATGAAGAATTATACATCACAACAACAAATAAACTTAGCAGAAAGCACCCTTAATGAAATATTACAAAATCAAAACCGTTTATATGATAAAATAGGAAAAATAGAATCTTTATGCAATATTGATTCTAAGCCTTTTAAAACATACAGTCAAGTTTTAAAAGCAGGCGCACCTATAGTAGGTAGCAAATCAAAACTACAGAACCCAAACCTAGAGGTACTTTTGTTGTATAGTACTGAAGAAGGTATTTCATCTTATCAAATACGGCAACTCTTATACGATCATATTAAACCTTCAGCACTAGGCATAGGAATAGACAGATTAAAGAACATCAGAGGGGGAGTAGCCCTGGAAATTGGGAATAGCGAGGATGCAAACAAACTTGAACACTTTATTAAAAAGGAAATGCCACAAATTATAATAAGAAAACCGAAGAAAAAACTTCCACACTTGGCTATATATTCTGTGCCCTCAGAACTTACGAGAGAGGAGATACCACTCTGCATTTATCATCAAAATGAACTATTTGGAGAATATTTTAGTGAAGATGAATTTATGGACAATTTTAAAATAAAGTTTCGCCTTGGTAAGAAAGGCAAAAATTATAACAACTGGGTGATACAAGTCTCCCCTCAGATAAGAATACAACTTTTGAAATTTGATAAAACCTCGGTTCAATGGTCTAAATGTCGCATTTCCGACTTCTTTCCAGTACTTCAATGTCTCCACTGCTGTCGGTTCGGACACTTATCATCCTCATGCAGTCAAGAAGACCCCACATGCAGCCACTGCTCAGGTAATCATTCTTTTAGAGATTGTACTAACAAAGATAAACCTGCCATCTGCTGTAACTGTAAACATGAAGGTTCTTCTGTTAGCGGACATAACGCCAGAGATAGCTCTTGCAAATTATATACTAGAATAAAAAATAATTTAATTCAGCAAACAGACTATGGAACGACATATTAATAACATACGTTTCCTGCAATATAATACAGGTAGAAGGATTGCGGCTACCTCACTCTTAACATCTGTAATAAATAAATTTGACTTTATATTACAACAAGAGCCCTACTGCATAAAAAATAAACCTGCATGTTT
>NW_019385990.1:84037-154150 GCF_000671375.1 Centruroides sculpturatus | reverse complement strand
GTTAGCAAAATGTCCTCACAGCCAATCAACACCAAATTACACCCCTCCCCTGTATGCAGTTAAAGGTACAACATTTTGCATTCTTGAAGTAGCTTAATGCTTAATTAAAAACAAGTACAAACTTTCTAAACTATCTAAATCAAACAGTGAAGCATGATGTAAAAATTTAAGATTTTCGCATATTTGGGTAATATTGCACAGAAGCAAATTTAACTTGTATTTAAAAATGTAAGAATAAATCTCACAGTCAGGTTTCTTCGAAAAATAAATTTCACATATTTCATCTATTACATCAAAAGCAAGTTGAAATAATACAGGAAAGAATAAGGAATAATAAGAGTAACCGAATAACATAATTTATTGTAGTGAAAAATTATTGCATAATAATAAGGGACATTCAGCAGCCGTATTCAAAAACCACAATCTAAAGTTATATTTAAAAGAAAACTAATAATTATAAATGTGTTTCAGTACTGAAGTTTTATTGGTTAACTTCTAACTCTAACACAATCTTTAGTTATGAATATAGGACTTTCAGACATTGAAGGCAACTGATTAACCACTCATTAATAATATACCGATAAACTAATCATTTTTTCGAAAATTGTATTAATTACAACAATATTGGTTATTTGATACTCAACTCTATTTCTCCTATTATATCATAGCTAAGATAAATTCTCACATTTTCCATTTAAAGTGCATACTCTTTACATCTCTGTAAAGTAGTTTTTCTGAATTACATGTTCCCAAAATAAACATATAATATATATATTGCTTTCATAAAATTTTATTTCGAACGATGTTAATTTTTTAATACTTACCATATAATAATTTTTCGTTTAGGTAACATGGAAAACCAATGTTTGTATTGCATTTTCTACCCAATTTTAAATATGTCAATAGCTGTTGGTGACATTGGCTTCTCTCCATGCACACGATACAAACGCACCTCCAAACAGATCATATTCGGAAAAATATACAGAAATATTTTGCGAATCATTATTCTCATTCGTGCTATCATGCTGATTGGCTATTTGTTTACAGTTCATGATGATATCACTGCATGCGATCAAATCAGAAATGTAAAAACAACAAACTACTTTCTGTTCGTTAGAGGAATGATATTTTCTGTTGATGTAATATCCCTTATTATGCTAAATGCAGTTGGAAATAAAAAGATAACCATTGACTTGAAAATCTCAAGTTATGAGGGCGAAGAAAGAAAATTGAAAAAATATCAATATTATATAATTATTTCATTTGGAGTTATTTATTTAATGGTATCATCAATAATTTTCTTAAGTACATGCGTACATAGCAGGAAGACATTAGGTATGCAAAATGCTTCCACTAAAGATCTGTTTTGCGAAGTTTTTCATCACGCTTGTTTCCAATTCGAAGCAGCTATTTGTATATGGTTTTTATCAGCAATCAGTATTCTCAGTCTGACAGTAGTTAAAAGATTTCACGTACTTTCTAATGAGTTGCAATTGGCAAAGCCGAATTGGATAAATAATTCTCTACATCAAATGATAGCCAAGCATGACGAATTATTCGGATTATTGAATCAAGCCAACGAAAAATGGAATAAATACGTTTTTATAATTTATGGAATACTCGTTTATTTCGAAGCATTTTGCATATATTCAGCAGTATTTGCTATGCTACCTGGCCCTTTTTATATAATGGGAATTACTGTAACCGTACTTTGCACACTTTTAATATTTGTCATGACTTTTATAATTTCTTACGGTGCGTCATCGGTGAGTATTCAATTGAATAATTATACAATTCATTGTTTCATTATCTCATAAACATTTCTTCTATAACTTCAGGTTTACGATTCATTTCAAGAAGTGAGACGATTTTCTGTAGCCAGACGTCCATTACCAGTTAACATTAAGGTTAGTTTTTATATAATTATATATATTACAATGATAAATTTTGATGATTTTAAATCTAGATTCTAGGATTTATGAAAAAATTTCGTGAAGGTAAAATCGGAGTTATTTGCGGGGATTGCTTCGTTTTATCAAAGGAAAGTCCTCTACAGGTAAAGTTAACTTATAAACTATTAATGAGACTAATAATTATAAATCTAATATATAATGAGGATTTTCGATTGTTTGTGTGTTCGTTTGCTATACATATTAGGCCGTTTGACCAATTGCTACGAAAAATCGGGAGTTTCGTTTATATACTTCTAACTCAGAAATTGTCATACATTTCACCCTAAACTTTTCCTTAAATTTCTGTAAATCAATTAATTTCTTTTTATATTCGACTTGTTGATTTATACGTAGCCTTATGTATTGGCAAAAAATAAACGGAATCATAAAGTAACGATTCTTACAAAAAACACAGTTAAAATTTTTAAAAAAATGTATATTACATTCTATTCATTACTGTGACAGGTAACATATAGCACTTGCCACTCTGATTTTTCCTGTTCTGAACGATACCTTTTTATAGGTATTTTCCAGTAGCCGAATGGATAAAACAACCAAATACCAGTAATTAGTTTGTCATGGATTTGGGCATGGCAAACAGGCTAACCACGTGCAGTTTTCTTGGATTTCTTTAAGTTAGTAAGTAGCACGTAAACAGGAGCCAGCTTTACATATAAGTCTTCCAGGATGCATTCCTCTCGGCATTATGCTGACGTGTCGCATTGCCATAATGGAATAATCCAAACTAATTGTAAGGAACGATCATTTATTATGACATCGACAAAAGGCGGGCTACAGCTTTTTGTCACAATGTTCTCAATTCTTATATTGATGTCTTACTCCTGCACATTAAACTTTTTCTGTATTCAATAGAGTCATCTCAGTCACTTGTCTACCTCCATTCGGGGAAAAATTTTGAATCGAAGTAACATGACTATATTTACAAACAGGAAGTTGCTCTACAGTTAATATGGGAGACTTAGACCTAAACGTTACATATCTGGTCTCGAACTTTTTTTTTCTAACTACTTTCTCGAGGTTAAGGATAAATAGATGGACAGAGGAAGGGCAGTGTAAATTTATAGGTCTACTGTTTCTTCAAATTGACGCCTGATAGTTTTTCCATAAACGAGATTTTTACGAAAATATGCTTTCTACGTAGTTCATAATATCTGTTGCAAAGATATAAACGATTTATTATCAGATAAAAACTATTGTTTATCGCATTGACAAGATTAGTTTTATTTAATAACATTTATATGAAGACTTTGAGACGTTAAGTAACTTTAATCACATGCAGAGCCACCAAAACCTGTCTAATACGGATCATGTTTTAATTATTAATAGTAGACCAGTAATAATTAGTAGTCATTGACCATTCTCTCTCCCGGGAACATCTACTTTTGGTTGAATTACTTTGACTTCTTTCCTCAATAGTCTTTTTTTGTATCGGGCCAGAGGTATAGGGACATTCGAATAGGAAAATTACATAATACGAAGTTACCAGCCTGCACAAAATAGGTTTTATGCAGTTTTTGAATGTGCCGAGTTTAAATATTCGGTCTGTTTTTTGCCTGATTTGATAAGTTGGCAGATTACATTTTGTTATTCGGCTAAGAATGACATAATTTCTTAAAGTCAACATTTGGAAAAATATCATATCTTATAAAAATTTACAGTAAAATATACTTTCAATTGGTGTCTATTTGTCCAGTCCGTACCATTCCGAGTATCGCAAAAAACGTGATGATGGTAGACTAAAATAATGAAATCCTTTATACGATTTTCGTTTTAATGGTTGCTATATTATAAAATTTGATTTATATATCAAGAAATGCTATCTTACGTAAAGGTTTATCACATAAAGTAACCGATCTAACACATTCTTAAAATTTTACTTTTCTACTGTACGCAATTTAAAGAATTTTTAAATGTATTAGATTAGGCACTTGGTGTGATAAACTGTTGCCTTTATACTTATTAAGAAAATGGTTGTTATAATTTCGAGTTATCTTATGATACAAAAAATATAGTTTATCATACAAATGTTGCAAATTTACCAGATTTAAAGAATCGTATATCACTTTATGTGCTAATAACATCACTGTAGTAAAGTTGTACACTGATGTTTGGGCAATAAAACATTCTTCGTTGCCTTCAAATATTATATATACAGCAATAGCACAGACATTGTGCAAAACTGCTTACACAAGCACACAATTTCTGCAAGAACTTCTTATTTGAAAAATCATTGATTACATTTTCGTTCTGTTTGTATGTTTCGTTTCGTGCATTTTTCTGTATTCTCAACAAGTGGAATATTTTTAAGAATCTTTTGCATAGTCTTTGCAAATATTCGAGGTACATAGAGTGTCTCTTACAGCTAGAGAAGGTTAAATGGTTAAATTATAGCTATTTAATAAGAAATACTTCTCAGTTACAGATCATAATAAAATAGAGCACTTATGTAATAATGTAATAAATCACTAGTGTAATATGTCAGTAGAGTATTTTTTCAGTAATGCAAACACCATTACTTTTGCGTTGTAATATAAATATGTTGATAGAAAATATAATATTAAAATTATACTTAGCTCTAAAATATTAATTATTTAAATATCAAATTTTCTGTCATTTAAATATAAGTAGAGTATAACAGAATATATTACAGAAAAATATAAAGTTCTACAGACATCTTTTGTTGAATTGGCTTATCAAAACTCACAACAATAAACACAGATTTTTAGTTAAATAATAACATTAAGTGTTTGTTAAATAAATTTATCATATTTTATTATGTATTTAAGTGAAACTTTATTTAAAAGAAATAACAAATTTAGTATTTATACGTGAAAAGTTTAATTAATATTATTTTTACAATTATACTTTTATTTTTTAAACTTTTCAGGCTTGGAATGCACTGTATTCTGCATATAATATATTGCTTAAGTTACGAGAGATCTTCGAAGGTGATCCGCAGCAATGCCAGACCGTAGAAATGTTTTTTTACAATTCTACAAAAATGTTGTTATCGAAAAAGGAATGAACCTGGAATTATTTCATATCACAACAACATTACTGCACGTAATATATATACCATGTTATCACTTTATATGATATACACACTGCCAGCCCGAGGAAACTCAGCACCCTAGGCCAGGGGTCGGCAACCTTTTGAGTCGGAACAGCCAAAATTACAATTTACAAAATTTCAAAGTTTTTAAAGAGCCACAAAATTTTTTCTTGCAAACAATAAATAGTACTCGCATAAATAATATTTTTTGATAAAAAAAGAACTAATCTATTTATTCATAAGAAAAAATATCTATTTATTCATATATAAGTAGTGTTTTTCACAACAAATTAGATAATAGAAACATCCGACGATGGCGTGTCACGGGGAGGGATGCGGTGAAAAGCGAGTACAAGTGGCTGAGAGATAGAAACAGTGCCTATTCCTCGTTAATCGATTCAGAACGATTTTTAAATGTTTTTTTTTTGATAAAATAAATAATATTTGCGTATGGAACTAAAGAGCCGCAGCTTTACATCCAAAGAGCCGCATGTGGCTTGCGAGCCGCAGGTTGCCGACCCCTGCCCTAGGCAAATGACTTTGACAGTGCCCCATTTAAACAAAAAATTCGTAACAATATAAAACACCAATGTAAAATACAGTATATAATTTTTATTTAATATTCACCCAGACAGCCCAGGAATCGATTCACTGTTTGGGCGAACTATTAATTTTGTCCGGGAATATCGCGCACAACCTGTCAATCTTTATTTTTATTTTTCTTTGTACAATTCGTATGTATACACATCTTGAATATCCAATAGAGCTAAGTCATCTGTACTTTCTTAATTTAGGTTACTTACATTACTCCTACCAAGTCTCCCTAGTCCCTAACTGTAACTGATTTAGAACCGGCATGCACTGTATGTTATTCTTTTCATCGCAAAATGACATTACACATGTGTTAAAACTTCTATTTAAACAAACCTCACCTGCCGTCCGGGTCAGCAATTATAATTAATAGGTGGCAACACTAGCAGCACGCAATATCGCGAGCATGAGACTATGGCGCTACTTTCAAAATCGCGACTCGCGGGTCAACACGTAAGAAAGGATTGTGATAAAAAAACATTTATTTTTTATTATTTGTTGTAATTTATGCATGTAGCTTCGCTATGCCGCCTTTCCGAATTCAAGCGCTCTAGGCCGTCGCCTAGTTCATGTACCTTGGACATACGTAATGAAATTTGCATTAGTTCTAACAATGCACCGCTAAAATAGTCAAATAGGCTGTAATGCAGTATGTTGCAACAATTTTGCACTGATGTAAATGGTCAGTAAAATTTTTATTGTTGTAAGAAATAAGTGTTCGTGAAAGCACTCAAAGACATTTAAAAATGTTCAGAAAATACAGTCATCTCCTATTCTCTTGAAGCTGAATTCTACAGTTTTGTTGCTTGACATAAAGATGTTTTCATTCTATTGTATATCAATAAAAATGTTCTTGTTAACGGTTTTAATGTCAATGACAAAGTGAAAATGCACTAAGCCTTTTATATGAAAAATTTTGTAGCCAGGAAATAAATATTCTTTAAGAATTGTTCTCAAACTAGTAAACTAAAAATTGTGCTGTAGCACAGTTTTATATGTAATAAGAATGTTAAGAATAAGAAAAATTTCTAGATGTTTATATTTGTCTAACACAAGTAGCAAGGTTAATGAAAATTTTACCTCAAAGATACTTTTGTTGCTTGATTAATCATGTAATTTCTTACGTTATTTCAGCACTCATAGCTAATTATATTTTTTAGAAATATTTTCGACATGCACCATTTTCTACATATTTTCGCTTAAAATAAATGTGATTTGTCAGAATTAGAACTACAGTCGTACCTCAGGATACGAAATTAATCCGTTTCGAAACTGAGATCGTATCATGAAAATGTCATAAGGTGGATCATCTTTTCCCATACGATTACATGTAAAACCAAATAATTCGTTCCAACGCGAAATTACATTAAATACATTAAAAAAATAACTAGTAAAAAAACAAATGAAAAATGCGAACTAATGTAACGTCGTATGGTGAGTTTTTGTTCGTATCGTGGAGCAAAAATATGTTCGAATTTCATGTCGCATCCTGAAAATTTCGTATGCTGGGGCGTTCGTAACCTGAGGTACCACTGTAATAATAATTGTTATTTGTTTAAATAATATATAAATAACAAAATTAGAATATAGTTTCAAACTTCATAAATATCTGCTGTTAAATATATACTTTCATCTGTAGTAACATTTTAAATTGTAAACTGTTACTGTCACACTGATAATTAATATGACGCAAATACTAGTTATTAAAACTCTTTGTGAATTGTCTTTCACTATTCTAAAATACTTAGATTAAAGATAAATTTTTCATGTGTTTTCATTTACTTTGATGTAAGTGTTTCATTATTAAATTTTATCTACAGTACTTAAGGTGTATTTCATTATTCTACAAGCACAATTACAATGCAATTGATTCTGTGGCTTTTAGTAAAATTTAGATCTAGAAATACCGACAAAAGTTTAATTTTTCATTTTATTTTCTCATTTATAATATTGTGTACACATAACAAAAGAAAGCAATGAAATCGTATCAAATCTTACTCTTATTTTTTTTTTCAAATCTGCATGATTTGAGACATTCTAAACCCTAAATGTCAACAAAACCAGATATAATTCCTGAAATATAAATGAGTGTGTGTACGTGCGTGCTTAGATATGAAGAGCATTGATGCTATTAAATTTTTGTTGTTTAAGTTTCAAACGTAAAGAGTTGAAAGGTGGTCATGTGTCATATCACATATATTCAAAGAAGTTTAACTTAATACAGATCTAATTCGTTACTAACATTTAATTTTTTTTAAACTTATCACATCTTTCATAGTTAATAATAGAAAAATTTTTTGTAATAAAATCTCATAATAGCTGGTTTCACAAACAATTTGATTTACTATGGTTTGTACCACAATAGTAGTTGTAGTATGATATATACTGAACCCAAAATAAATTTTTCGAATGAAATCTTGACACACTGATCAAAAATTTAATTTTTCAGATTACAAGTAATAAAAATTTGTCGAGTAACATTAAACTGTGAAATAAAAAGCCAAAGTTTTATTATTAATATTGGTATTATCTTTTTGAAGTTATGTTTAAATTAATTTTTTTTCTCGAAGTGAATGATTAATACTTATTATAAAAATTTGTCTTAATATTCGGGTACATGACAATTTGAAATAATATAACACTGAAATTATTTTGAAATGGTTTTTATTTTTAAGTTACATTAATACAGTTTATTTAAGTGTTTCCACTTTCTTCTACAGTTTATCTAAAGCAGGACACATTTCTGCATGTAACTGCAGGAATAATTTTTTGCGATTGCTGACAATATAATTACGATCTAATTTTTCATATTTTAAATGTGACATTAAGAAAGTTGATTTTGGAAATGGTCAATGAATTGTTCGTCAAGATTTTGGTAATGAAAAACAAAATTTCACTTTAGATAATCTGTTAATTCGCGTAAAGTCTTTGTTTTTAATTGTTGGTGTTTTAAAACTTTTCATATCAAACTTATGTATGAAGAGTGTAATAAAATTATCCAGAAAAGTTCAAAATCAATATGTTGTTTGATAAATGAGATGGTAAATATGTAATTTTTCCATATTTATTCCAAATTTCACTTATTTGCGAAATTTGAAATGAATGTGTGAGATAAATTGTTTTGCTTACTGATGATATCACAATGAACATAATTTTTAAAATGACGAATGGTACGTTCTTCTAACGACGAAAACGAGAAAGTTTTTTCCAGACGAACAAGGTTTGCGTATTGTCTATAAAGAAATAAACAATTCTTTTATATTAGGAAATATTGTGTATTTAGCTACATTATCCAATTAATTCCTGAATTAAATCTAGGTTTGATTACATATATATATATATATATTATCTGGTATATATATACATATAGTAAATAATATAGATTTAAACATGAGTACAAAAAAATTATTTTTGAAAAAAATTCATTTCAGTAATTTCTAAAAGCCTTTTTCATTTGTCAGTGAAGTCCAACGAATCTGTTTTTATAAGAGTTGGATCCACATTTTTTCGAAAAATTATTTAAGCTGCAGCTGTTCTAATTTTAATAGTAACATTATCTCTTCTGAAATTATACATCAGGATGACAAAGCTTTCTCTATAGTGACAATCAATTACTCCTGCATTAATTATAATATTGTTTAAAGATAAAGAAAATTTCGGAACTACTCTACCACACCAGTTTTCAGGCATTTCGATAGCCAGATCCATAAATATTAGTTTTTGATCATTCGAATTAATTTTTCGATGCCGTTATTACAAAGTAGCTCATATCCAAACACTCCCACAGAAGTTTTTGTCCGGAGTTTTACATTTTCAAATATATTTTTAAATATACAAATTTTATAAAATAAAATATTTATTTATTATTACATTCTATACAATCACAAATTGCGAAATGGTTCTTGAATATCGGTACTGGTATTTTATCATTTATCATGAAAAATTTACATTCGTACATTTAATTATTTGAAAATTTTAATGATGCTGTTTATTACATGTCTGTTTTAAACACGAGTAAGTTTCACTACAAATGCTATGTATGACATCAGTAAGTTTTTTTGGATCTCTCGTGACGTAAACAAATGATTAGCCAATCAGCGACCGGCTTATGAGAGACCAGAGACAATTACCAGTATACAGCACTGGGTGTTCCCTGGATTATTTGTCTCTCTAACACAAGTAGCAGGCATAACGGAAATTCTACATTATAGCACTCTTAAAGTATACTGTACAGAATTTGTTAATAGTTCTTTAAAGTGTTTACAATGAAATAAACTTAAAATCAGTAGTAATTGAATAAATTTTTAATGCACTGCTAAGTGTGCGTTTGAAAACTAAAATATTTCTTTTATTAGAAATGACATTGGTACCGAAAAAACTACATAATTTTAATTCTTGGCACTACTGTTACAGCTTTTGGAGGCAAAACAACTATTTGACGTCTTTGATGTTACCACTTTCCATAGCAAAATTAGTATGAAAGTAAAATAGCAAGTATCAAATGAAACTATCCTACTTGATTGTACTAAAATGTTTCGTACTCGTATAAAATTAAACAGTAATATTTTGAAAGGGATTGGTCTATGCCTGCTTGACGGCAGTTTCTGTACCTATAAGTTTTATGGAGCTATCACTTTATTTTTATTTCATGTGCTTTATAAGCAGTTACATTTGTACGCTCTTCTAAAATGTCTTTATTTATAAAAAATCATAAGTTGAAAAACGTTGCGTACGGATTTTCCGTAGTGGAAAAATAAACAAAAAGATAAATTTAAAAATAATTTTTATATATATTTGCAATTATTTTTCGAAGTAAGTGAGAGGGATTTAATTTTTCTAATAGCACCTTTAAACATAATCTGTGAAAAATGCTCTAATTTAGACAAATTAAATATTTTCAGCAAATGAAAAAGCGTTATCTATGATCGTGTCCAACTATATTGAGTTTGATACCAAATGCTAGAGAAACAGCAAAAGCGATTATGTAGACAACGCAGTCAACTCTATTTGGTTGTTTTTGTATCCTAAAAAGTTCAGATATGTCCATATTTATACCAGAACGCAATTTCCATGAAAATAGTTCTGTACATATTTTACCATAACTTATAGAATCGTATGTAAGAAAAAGTTTGTGTTGTAGAAAGAGTAAAATCTAGTCCTCTCTCAATCTCGGTTAGTTATGGTTTGCAGTTGTGATGTAAAGGCATCTGTAGTGGTACAGCATCCGTATGCAATGAGCAAACTATACAAATGATGCATTTGTGTCCTGTTTTTAGTTGTCAGTGGATGAGTTTTAACCATCATTCCAACCATCCTGCCAAGAACTTATTGTGGACTTCTCTTTTGAGGGGGCAAGCTTCCCAAAGGGACCCAATATTTATACTGACAGGTCGAGGGAATCACTCTCAGGTCGGTTGGGCTATAATGTTGGAGGATCGCCTCAAGGTCTTATTCTATCAGCGAAAATTCTCTCTAGCCACACACTGCAGCCTCAACCAGACCAAGTCCTTAGCTATTCTCAAGTCCCTTCATCACATTATCCACCATAACAGACAAGAAAGCTCGCCAAATCAACATCGTTTCGTACAGTAGAGTTGCCCTCTATCAGATTAAGGCTAAAAAGCACGCACCTCCCTATTATTAGAGAGTTCCTTGATGCTGTTGCTGACATAGCTACCCACATTTAACTAAGGTTTTGCTGGATATGGGGTCACAGCTACAACCTATGAAACGACAAAGCTGACCTTCCGGCAAAGAAGGTGGCCGCTGATAAAGGAAAAATCTCCTACGAACGTGTTCCACCCTTCTGAGTATATCTCCGAATAAACAACACCACCCATGACATCGATCGGTAGCAGTGGACTTCAAGTAATAAATGTAGGCTTACCCACCAATTTTTGCAAAATATTAAACTTCCCAAACACTTCATCCCAGACTTTAATTCCACCGAATTTATTACTGGGCACAGGTGTTTCAGTTCCTAGTTTGCTAGCTTTCTTAAAGAAGGAGATAGAATCCTTGCAATAACGTCTCCACTGAGGATCCTCTACACATCATTTATGATTGTGCATGGTTCTCCCATTCCCAGAACTGTCTCATCTTTACCTCAATCAACGAAGCAGTTGCCTGGCATTACCCACCTAAAAATATTATCAGCAGCAAGAATATCTACATGGCATTCATAGAATTCACAAAAAAAGCTCAGGAGACACTGAATTTCGATCATCGACAACAGCAACACCCACTAATAATTAGGACTAAAAATCTGCATTCCCAGAAGGCATCTTTTATTAGAAGGCATGTCCTTCTTTAAGAAAGCTAGCAAACTAGGAACTGAAACACCTGTGCCCAGTAATAAATTCGGTGGAATTAAAGTCTGGGATGAAGTGTTTGGGAAGTTTAATATTTTGCAAAAATTGGTGGGTAAGCCTACATTTATTAAGATTTTACTGTCAGCCTCCACCAAGAGTATCAGCGTGAAAGGGATATTGTACTTAGAGATTTAAAGAAAGAAGAGTATAGAGTTACTTATTGTAGGTATAAAGAGCAAATAGCCCATGCTAAGCAAAGTTATTGGCGAAATTTTGTCGAATCTACGTCTAATACTGATATATGGGGGACACCTTATAAAATTATAAGGGAAAAGATAACTATGGACAATATTTTATGTTCTATTAAGGATATAAATACTCCTATAGATTGGAAGGATTCAGTTAGGAATTTGTTAAAGACGTTGTTCCCCGAGGATATTAAGGAAGAAGATACGTTGAGGCAAAGTAAGATTAAGTTAGAAAATGATAAATATTATAGTGAAAATATTTCGGAGTTATTTTCAATGGTAGAATTACGACAGGTTGTTAATAATTTAAAAGGGAGAAAGGCACCGGGTTTCGACAATATTTCTTACATTATGATAAAACAAGCCTTTCCGATAATTAAATATGAATTATTGAGGATATATAATTATTGTATGATGATGGGTGTGTTTCCAAATCGTTGGAAAATAGCAAAATTGATAATATTACTTAAGGATAAAAATAGAGATAGGAGTATAGCTAAGTCATATAGGCCCATCTGTTTGCTTTCTACTATGGGAAAGATCTTTGAGAGATTAATTAAGTTAAGGTTGCGTACACTATTAATAGATTATATGGATGAATGGCAATTTGGTTTTAGACATGGTCGTTGTACTAGTGATGCAGTCCGGCTATTGTAGAAGTGGACAGAAATTTCAAATAGGAAATATGTTATGGGAATATTTGTTGATATAAATGGGGCATTTGATAATATTTGGTGGCCCGCGGTATTCCAGGTCTTGCGTATGAGAGGGTGCCCTATGGATTTATATAGGGTCTTGTTTGATTATTTTGATAGCCGTATTGTTCGGTATCAGCATGGGTTAGAATATGTTGAAAAGAAAATAACCAAAGGTTGCCCGCAGGGGTCGGTATTAGGCCCTGAGTTGTGGAACATAATTTTTAATGAAATTTTGATCAATCTTAGGCGTTTTGGGTATAAGTTCATAGCATATGCAGATGATTTGGTAATTTTGGTAGAAGGGGATAGTAGGACACAAATTGAAAGTCTGGCGAGTGAGGCGGTTCGGAATTTGATGAATTGGTTGGATGAGTATAAATTGCAGCTTGCACCATCAAAGTCGATGGCAATGCTGTTGAGGGGGTTTCTCAGCCCGGATCGCCCCCCCCAGCGCGCGAACGGGTGCAGTCGCTATTAAAACAGTTACCTCTGTGCGTTACCTTGGTGTTCGAATAGGTACAAGGTTAAGTATTAAGGGTCATATTGATGAAGTAACTCATAGGGCTGTTGCTCAGTTCAGTAAACTGCAGGGGCTGTGGGGCTCGGGGTGGGGGTTGCGGCTTCCTGCCCTGAGGACCCTTTACAGACTCCTGTTTGTTCCAGTAATAACTTATGCTGCTGGTGTGTGGGGCGACGCGCTGGGGCCCTCTCAAAGGAACACGCTCATAAAAGCACAACGTGTTGCCTTGTTACTGTTATCTAGGTCATACCGGACTGCCTCAATGTTAGCTTTGCAATTAATTGTAGGCGAAATGCCTTTGGATTTAGAGGTAGAGTTAGCATATTATAAGTATTTATTAAAATCTAAAATTAATTTTACTGTTGGATCTTTAATGTATCCGAATGATTGTTATGGACTTACGAATGCTCAGATTGTCAGATTGATCAGGAAAGAATTATATAAGAAGTGGAATAGTCGTTGGATAGAATCGGATAAGGGTCGGCATACCTTTGGGATTTTTCCCTCGGTGCAAGGATGCGAGTGCCGTGGGTTGTTCCGGATTATCATGTGTCCCAAATCTTAACGGGACATGGAGATTTTAGATCAAAATTATATGGTTTTAAATTATGTGAAAATGATTTTTGTGAATGTGGTGCTATAGATACATGTATGCATTTTATTTTTGATTGTCCACTCCTAGCAATGGTTCGAGCGCATAGTAGGTATTTACAAATTGTTAGTGATATAGGCAGTTTGGTGAGTAATAAAAATATATATTTACAGGTTTTTAAAGTTTTAAAGGAAATGTTTTTATATAGAGTTAGGTTGCGATATAATATATAGGGTTGGGATTTAATTTTCTTTTATTGTCTTGATTTTATGTTTTATATTTTAAGTTATTTATATATTGTATTTTTTTTTATTGGTATTATAGTTATGGTTAGCTTTTATCTACCGAGAAGTCGATGACATGTGCGGTAGTAGTTTGTTTCAGGACTATATGGGACGCTTGTCAGCCTCCACCTAGCGAATGGGCGTGGCTACCTTTGTTATCCTTTCTGCCCGTTTTGTCATGTACTATAGCGGTCGGGCAGCCACCTATCGGATTACCTATCGGTGGAAATCATTGCTCTCTGTACGTGCAATCTATCATGGCTCGGTGACCTGAAAGAAATCATCCAACATTTCTTTTGTATTTTTATTTGTAATTTTAGTATTATTTACTATATAATATCTCAATTTGTCTCGGTATTACTCACGGTTTTTGTAAAACCACGATGATTATGTACGTGATTACATATACCCAATACTTCTTGTACTGCCTGTATTTTTCTATTGGTCACCATCAATGGACCCCCGTCAAGTGCTTACGATTTCCCTTCTTCCCCCTTCTGCCCTACCCCTTTCCCCAATGCACCCTGCCTCTCCTCCCTCCTACTATCCCCGTGGCTATATCTGTGAGGACAGCCGAATTACTTTTCTTTCCTATACTTTCTTTCTTTCCTATAAATATAATTGTTTCAAAGTGGCTCTGGCATTTCGGAGCAGATTATGTTTGCAAAAAGTCACATCTAGTAGTGTGAGATCCGGAATTTTATTAACGAAAATGTCGCTCTTTATTAACAAAAATGTTAATTAATTAAACTTTCATTTATGTAACGCCTTAGAAGAAAAAAAAAAAACGATCTTGCCCGGGATTGTGTAAACTTTCCAGCAGCATCCATTGTTCTCTGCAGAACTGGCATCTCGTCTTGCAAGAAGGTTTAGAGTTAGCATCTAAATGTCGTCATTTGTTTTAGATCCCAGGAACACCTATAACCCCTAACCCATGAACATCCGATCATGTGGTGGAAATTCCCCACTAAAACCTATAAAAGGTTGTTCTTACTCCCTCTCGGGGGAGTCTACGAAAGAACGCAGGACTAACGACATCGCGCCGATCTTCCGAACCCGCCAAATTCCGATCCCCGATGAACCTCGAATTAAATCTTCGCAAAAGTCGCGATTATATGTAATTTGTGCCGAAACTGGATTATAACTACCTATTCCCTTGGATAGATATTTAAAGTCATCCACGTTCAGAATCGTCAGAGGTACGAAAGAACTGTGAAACTCTCTCTAGGTCAGTATAGAAACGAGCTTTGTGTAGTCTTTTGTCATTTTGCTTATTTTTAATAAATTGTTATTTTATTTGTTATAAATATGGTAGACTCTTTTACTCGATCACGCCCTTCACCTTATCGTCGACTTCTAGCAACTCTCCCTTCACTCGCCTGACGTATCATCCTGACTAGTGACAGAGGCGAGCGATTTCTGACCTCCCCTCTGGTTCACAGTAATCATGTAGTTGCTTTAAACTGTACTGAAAAATATAAAAAGTATAAGATTCAAACAACGGCTTCCATATATATTTTGTTTAGTTACTTTATTGCTGCATTATAATAAATTCCAGTCATTACGCAACTGTAAAAAAGCTGAAACACTATAAACAAACGTACCAGTCACATTTCATTTTTAAACTGATGATTACACAATGAATTTAAAACATAAACTTACCTAGATTGTAAGCTATAAAGCTATATATATGAGTATAAAAAGCAAGGCAAGTGATGCTGGTAATACATAATCATTGTACATACAAATTATCTGAAAACATATAAATTCATGTCATATAATTTTTCCAAAAGAAGGAGAAGTAATGCCACTTTCCATGCAAATACCTCTATGACACCACTGTATTGTACATTACAAACAATTTTGAAAGATAATTGTGTTTTTGCGTATTTCTTTCATTTTAATGCACTTAAATTAAGTACAAAAATTTAATCCATATGTTTTAAAAAAAATTCAAAACTTACAGAAAAATTTAATCGAAACATATGTGCGTTCGAATGATATTTTTATGTATAGTGTTTCCAATGCTTAAATATAGGTAAACAACAGATTTAGTTTAAAAATAAATCTGCTTAAATTTTTAGTCCGTATCTGTGCATGGTCCAACCTGCCATTTTTTTACTAAAATTCACGGATAATGACAATTACTAAAAAAAATTTATGAATTATTAAACATTTGCACTTACATAATGTAAAACTTTCTAATGTAACTAATGATAAGCCCAGCTCAAAGTAGTTATCTTACAAAGGTGGTCACTTTATGTAAAAAGAAGATAAAAGTGTTCTTGAATGAAGGGACCAGCTAACTAATCGTCACTACACGAATGGTGACTTAATGCAAGTTATAATGCTAGCAGGTCATGTATGTATGTATACAATCCAGTTCGTGCAATAACGTGTAGGATATTTCGTATANTTATTTATTTGACCATTTACACACGCTACATATATAACGTTCCTAACGTTCGCCCTGCAGCTTTTCCTCTATTTATTTAATAGAATTCGATAGCTATCAGGAACCTTTCATCTATAGTAATCTGTTTCCAATAATCCCCATAACACACTCTTCGAACGATGGCAGTATATTGCGATCTCATTAATTACAGGGATTAACTCTTTCAAAAATCAAAATATATATAAATAAAAAAGAGATAGCTATCACTCTTACCTATGTTGCATTCAGTCGAGTGAAAAAAGTAAATGACATAGTATTTTTAAACAGTTATAATAAAGATCACTACGACTCAATCTGTAAGTCGAAGGCCCATAGTAATAGACAGAATTTCATGATACCTTGGCATAGCAATTAATTAATGGCTTACTCTTACCTTATGTTCGTACTAGAGTTTCTAAAACGAAATTCCGAGATCCCGGTTGTTTTTTAACATGGGAAATATGCCGGGAAATTCTTCTCAATTTGGGAAATCCCGCAAATTTCTTAAAAGTTCACTTTTTTTTTATTTTGTGTTAAGGTTGAAGACATTTTGCAAATAGAAAGTATAATTAACCCATAAATTTATTGTATTTATTAATTTTAAACCTACTTATTTGTATTTATTAATTTTAAACCTACTTATTTGTATTTATTAATTTTAAACCTACTTATTTGTATTTATTAATTGTTAATCAAGTTTCATTTTATAAGAAGTTTTATTTCACAGCAATTGTTATAGAGGTGGATGAATATAATGCATTAAAAACTGGTATGTAGTTTTGAAAATGTTTTGTTTGTCTTTGTAGTTTTCAGTTAGCTTTATGTTAAAGAAATTTGTTATATGACTCACTTTCTGTGATTTAATCGTGCCTAAAATTTCTTAATATATTCTCCAAATAGATATGGTTAGTTTCCGTAAGCTTTACATATGAAACACATTTTTTAATGAAAGTTCGCAAAGAACATTCATTAAAAAATGAAATACTTAATTTTTACTTAAATTACTTAAATTTTAAAAATAACTTATTTTATACTTATGCCAGGATAAGCAAATAAATAGCTGCAGCAAAGATTTCATGTATCTAGAAGAAAAATTTTATTCATGCATTGAAAATATTCATAGAATTCCATAGATAGAGTTTTAATTTAATTCTTATTACACCTAAGCGAACTTCCAAGAGAGGTTTCTTTATAGAAGAAACACAGGCAACGTAGTTAATATACACACACATATATTTACTACGTTGCCTGTGGTTTTTCTATGAAAATATCTCTTTGGAAGTTCGCTTAAGTGTAATAAGAATTGGCCAAACTACATGAATATAAAATATATTTATACTATTCGTGTTTACTTTAAATTATATGTAAATATTGGAACTCCCACGATAATTACGAACTAAACATTCGATTAGATAGTAGTTATTTGTTATAAAATGGCAATTTTTATTCAAAACTAGCTGCAAGGACCCGCTTTGCTGGGCAAAAAGTAACGATAGTGAAAATTAAGATAATTACATTATAGCTAATCTTAACCGTTTTCACAGAATGCAAGAATTAGGTTCTCCGTTTCCAGACTAGAGAATTTATACGTTTAGTCAAACAAACTATTTTCAACGTTTCTGGAACGTTTACAATCGTTCTATAATCGAACCAATATTCGAATTTTATGTTCGAATTTAATTCGAACAAATTCGAATAAAACATTCGAAATAGAAAGCCACTTTCAACCACTTTCAGCCTCATATCTCCCGCACTCTTATAGCTATCGAGACGCAACCACCCCTGTACACGAATGGAGACTTGGGGCTACCACCACATACAAACACCACTCACGTGCGATGTGTAGTTTTGGCGGAAAAGTGAAATATAGGGACATACATGTCCATATATATATATATATATAGATGAACAACTGGCTTTACTGTATTAATTTCTAATAAAATAAATTACTGTTTTATGACAATTTAACACTTTCTGATTAAATCTTCAATTTTTTATTAAAGTTTTGAGATATATATGAAAATATTAGTTATTAAACATTCAGATTAGATAGTAAATATTAAATTACTAATTACTAACTTTGACAGCCAAATGGACAAAGTAATAAGATTATCACCAAGCCACTTAGAAGAATCTAAAATCAAAATTTAAGTGATCAATCTCAGAAATTTATGGGCATGATCTGTTCCGAATAGATGAGGCATTTTCACATTATTCGGTTAGACCAGTGTTTCACAACGTCTTTTATTTAACAGCATAGTTGAACCTATAATTAAATGTCTGCAGAAAAATTAGGTGATAAATAATTGTATTTGTAAACATTCTACTGCCGTATGACGTGCAACTTAATTATATTTTTTATGTATGTTTTTGAATTGAATAAAACAGTATTGTTGTTCATTAAAATAGAAGCAAGTTAAAATAATAGTTATTTAAATTGAAAATAGTTCAGAGTGTTTTAACACTTTCATGTATTTTTCAATTCTTCAATTTAATCTATGGGTAAAATTTTGTTTAGTAAAAACATTCCAAATCGAACTATACTTAATAATAACTAAATATAATGTAACTTAAATTTACATCATTTCTAACATTGAGAATTTATTATTTAAAAAGGTACATAATTCATATATATTTAAGTTATATATCCAAAATAATGTCATAAATAAACAATATATATGTAATAGAATATTACACAATACAATCAAACAATTTCAAAATACATAATAGTAATTCCAAAGCGAATTTTAAAAAATTCAATAATCAGAATTTTATATAATGGAAACATTTTCTACATATTCAAACAATTATTATCACGCTGCAGCACATTACTAAACACTATTTCCCATCCACATACCATAAACACATTATTAGATTAAATATCTGATAATTGCTTTTATTTTATGATTTGCCCAATATTTAATCTCTCTGCACTTTTTGGCGATATATTCTACACACGCTGCAATCACCAACAGCTTAGAAAAAAACACAAAAATGGATTACCATTTATGGAAAACTTCTGCATTTATTGCCAATTATTTATTTGACCATTTACACACGCTACATATATAACGTTCCTAACGTTCGCCCTGCAGCTTTTCCTCTATTTATTTAATAGAATTCGATAGCTATCAGGAACCTTTCATCTATAGTAATCTGTTTCCAATAATCCCCATAACACACTCTTCGAACGATGGCAGTATATTGCGATCTCATTAATTACAGGGATTAACTCTTTCAAAAANACATCCCCATATATATATATATATAGATGAACAACTGGCTTTACTGTATTAATTTCTAATAAAATAAATTACTGTTTTATGACAATTTAACACTTTCTGATTAAATCTTCAATTTTTTATTAAAGTTTTGAGATATATATGAAAATATTAGTTATTAAACATTCAGATTAGATAGTAAATATTAAATTACTAATTACTAACTTTGACAGCCAAATGGACAAAGTAATAAGATTATCACCAAGCCACTTAGAAGAATCTAAAATCAAAATTTAAGTGATCAATCTCAGAAATTTATGGGCATGATCTGTTCCGAATAGATGAGGCATTTTCACATTATTCGGTTAGACCAGTGTTTCACAACGTCTTTTATTTAACAGCATAGTTGAACCTATAATTAAATGTCTGCAGAAAAATTAGGTGATAAATAATTGTATTTGTAAACATTCTACTGCCGTATGACGTGCAACTTAATTATATTTTTTATGTATGTTTTTGAATTGAATAAAACAGTATTGTTGTTCATTAAAATAGAAGCAAGTTAAAATAATAGTTATTTAAATTGAAAATAGTTCAGAGTGTTTTAACACTTTCATGTATTTTTCAATTCTTCAATTTAATCTATGGGTAAAATTTTGTTTAGTAAAAACATTCCAAATCGAACTATACTTAATAATAACTAAATATAATGTAACTTAAATTTACATCATTTCTAACATTGAGAATTTATTATTTAAAAAGGTACATAATTCATATATATTTAAGTTATATATCCAAAATAATGTCATAAATAAACAATATATATGTAATAGAATATTACACAATACAATCAAACAATTTCAAAATACATAATAGTAATTCCAAAGCGAATTTTAAAAAATTCAATAATCAGAATTTTATATAATGGAAACATTTTCTACATATTCAAACAATTATTATCACGCTGCAGCACATTACTAAACACTATTTCCCATCCACATACCATAAACACATTATTAGATTAAATATCTGATAATTGCTTTTATTTTATGATTTGCCCAATATTTAATCTCTCTGCACTTTTTGGCGATATATTCTACACACGCTGCAATCACCAACAGCTTAGAAAAAAACACAAAAATGGATTACCATTTATGGAAAACTTCTGCATTTATTGCCAATTATTTATTTGACCATTTACACACGCTACATATATAACGTTCCTAACGTTCGCCCTGCAGCTTTTCCTCTATTTATTTAATAGAATTCGATAGCTATCAGGAACCTTTCATCTATAGTAATCTGTTTCCAATAATCCCCATAACACACTCTTCGAACGATGGCAGTATATTGCGATCTCATTAATTACAGGGATTAACTCTTTCAAAAATCAAAATATATATAAATAAAAAAGAGATAGCTATCACTCTTACCTATGTTGCATTCAGTCGAGTGAAAAAAGTAAATGACATAGTATTTTTAAACAGTTATAATAAAGATCACTACGACTCAATCTGTAAGTCGAAGGCCCATAGTAATAGACAGAATTTCATGATACCTTGGCATAGCAATTAATTAATGGCTTACTCTTACCTTATGTTCGTACTAGAGTTTCTAAAACGAAATTCCGAGATCCCGGTTGTTTTTTAACATGGGAAATATGCCGGGAAATTCTTCTCAATTTGGGAAATCCCGCAAATTTCTTAAAAGTTCACTTTTTTTTTATTTTGTGTTAAGGTTGAAGACATTTTGCAAATAGAAAGTATAATTAACCCATAAATTTATTGTATTTATTAATTTTAAACCTACTTATTTGTATTTATTAATTTTAAACCTACTTATTTGTATTTATTAATTTTAAACCTACTTATTAGTTTTTTTTTAATTTTTCCTCATTACAGCATGTCAAAAATAGTCAATAATCAGTCATCAGCTTATTTGTGGCAAGACTGAAAATTCTTCCCGTGTATTAACCTGTAATATCTGGAATAATTGTGCTTATGCTGTCTTAATTTTTAACCATGCCCGGTAGATTCGATAACCTCATAACGCCAGATTGTGCAAATTGAGCCAGGATACGAATGAGTACAAAGTCTGCAAGTATGAAGTTTTTCTTCATAAACCTGATTATTAAAGCCAAACGTATTGCCGAATTATCGGACTATAAACTTGACGCCGCTATAATAGCAGCTGAGGTAGACAAATCAAGAATACTAGAAAGAAAAAGAAGTACTACAATCTCGAAAACAAACACGAAATCTACCAGGCTACAAGTGAAAAAAAAACATATAACATTTGTGTTCTCTTAAATGCATTAAAGACGACTCCACTAACATTAATTAAATCGAAAANTACACAATACAATCAAACAATTTCAAAATACATAATAGTAATTCCAAAGCGAATTTTAAAAAATTCAATAATCAGAATTTTATATAATGGAAACATTTTCTACATATTCAAACAATTATTATCACGCTGCAGCACATTACTAAACACTATTTCCCATCCACATACCATAAACACATTATTAGATTAAATATCTGATAATTGCTTTTATTTTATGATTTGCCCAATATTTAATCTCTCTGCACTTTTTGGCGATATATTCTACACACGCTGCAATCACCAACAGCTTAGAAAAAAACACAAAAATGGATTACCATTTATGGAAAACTTCTGCATTTATTGCCAATTATTTATTTGACCATTTACACACGCTACATATATAACGTTCCTAACGTTCGCCCTGCAGCTTTTCCTCTATTTATTTAATAGAATTCGATAGCTATCAGGAACCTTTCATCTATAGTAATCTGTTTCCAATAATCCCCATAACACACTCTTCGAACGATGGCAGTATATTGCGATCTCATTAATTACAGGGATTAACTCTTTCAAAAATCAAAATATATATAAATAAAAAAGAGATAGCTATCACTCTTACCTATGTTGCATTCAGTCGAGTGAAAAAAATAAATGACATAGTATTTTTAAACAGTTATAATAAAGATCACTACGACTCAATCTGTAAGTCGAAGGCCCATAGTAATAGACAGAATTTCATGATACCTTGGCATAGCAATTAATTAATGGCTTACTCTTACCTTATGTTCGTACTAGAGTTTCTAAAACGAAATTCCGAGATCCCGGTTGTTTTTTAACATGGGAAATATGCCGGGAAATTCTTCTCAATTTGGGAAATCCCGCAAATTTCTTAAAAGTTCACTTTTTTTTTATTTTGTGTTAAGGTTGAAGACATTTTGCAAATAGAAAGTATAATTAACCCATAAATTTATTGTATTTATTAATTTTAAACCTACTTATTTGTATTTATTAATTTTAAACCTACTTATTTGTATTTATTAATTGTTAATCAAGTTTCATTTTATAAGAAGTTTTATTTCACAGCAATTGTTATAGAGGTGGATGAATATAATGCATTAAAAACTGGTATGTAGTTTTGAAAATGTTTTGTTTGTCTTTGTAGTTTNTGTCAAAAATTGTCAATAATCAGTCATCAGCTTATTTGTGGCAAGACTGAAAATTCTTCCCGTGTATTAACCTGTAATATCTGGAATAATTGTGCTTATGCTGTCTTAATTTTTAACCATGCCCGGTAGATTCGATAACCTCATAACGCCAGATTGTGCAAATTGAGCCAGGATACGAATGAGTACAAAGTCTGCAAGTATGAAGTTTTTCTTCATAAACCTGATTATTAAAGCCAAACGTATTGCCGAATTATCGGACTATAAACTTGACGCCGCTATAATAGCAGCTGAGGTAGACAAATCAAGAATACTAGAAAGAAAAAGAAGTACTACAATCTCGAAAACAAACACGAAATCTACCAGGCTACAAGTGAAAAAAAAACATATAACATTTGTGTTCTCTTAAATGCATTAAAGACGACTCCACTAACATTAATTAAATCGAAAACGGCATTCTCAGTATTAAGACTTTTCATTACTAAAATAAGAATCAAATCGACTGATTGGAGTATTGACTATCTTTGCTTTTTAAGATCTTATTATAAAAATTTACAGTAATATTTTGTATTGTGTTTTATTTATAGAACGAAAATTACCTTTTAACTTAAAAGTTTTATCTAAGTTCATTTTTTTAAAATTTTTAATTTAATTCAAAGCATTTTGTTGTTGTATGAGGTTTCCAGCAAACTTTAATAAATGTTTTTATTTGTGAAAATTTCTACGTAATTCAAAGGTAATTTTTTATGTGTATCTTACACAGCATTATTAATATAATTTTGGAGGTTGCAAAACGTATTAAATCACTTTAAAAAATTAAAAATAATTATATCATTTAATTTCATGATATTTTGTATATCTTAAAAATGATTAATTCTGTTCCGGGATTTCCCGAGATCCAGGGAAACAGTTCACTTTTATCCTGGAATCCCAGGAAAAGCAAAAGGACAGAAACAGAGAAACCCTAGTTTGTACTTTTAAATGATACTACAGAAATGAAATACTGTTGAGAAGGAATAATTCTTTTTTTCCCCCTTCATAATATAGAAAATGAAAAAGCAAGCAGCCTTGCTCTGACTACACGCTGATATAGCGTTAGGTAAGTAGTTATCTACATTATCCCTTTTGTCCCTGAATATAAATTTTGATTCAAAATAAAAGATACAATAAAGATGAGTTACTTTAAAGTCAAATTAAAGATTTTTTGTGAAAAAAAATTTAATATGGTTAATGGGTCGGCAAGGGTGGATGGTACATGTGTGTACTAATAGGGATTTTAGTTGGTACATATATGTACCAGCAGGTAAGAAACTACAACATATGATTCAGAAACACTTTATTGTAAGTAATGCGTTTTTTAAAAAAAAAAAATATATATTATTTGGTGTGGTACAACATGAAACAGTCTTTACACAAAGGAATTTGACATTCTTGACGAACTGTTTTTGTTCTTTTTTGTTTTTTTTTCCTCTGCACATCGAGCAAATCTTCTTGTTTGATCTTCTATAGGAAAATGCAATGATGTTCCAAAAAGTTTCCTTTTTTTGAAGGAAGGCCTCTTTTTCATAGTTGTAAATTACCGTTTTTCTTTCCTTCGGCAATTAAATTAACAATAAATTTAGTATATTATTATTTGATATGGTTTTTGCATTTTTCGGCTGCATTTTAGTAGGGTACACCGTGAGAAATTCAGTATATTATTATTTTTATTTGTAATAGGAATTTATTATTTATACCATGGAATGACACGGCTGCTGCTAGAATGCCCAACAGAGCTCATCCCAGGCTAGAATAGAAGTATTAACAGTACAAAGTGATCTAATAATCTTAATCTTTGTTGTTGTTTGTTACCCGGGCAACGCCGGGCTTATTTGCTGGTCTGTTATAAAATTTATAACAAAAACTTTTATATTTTTAATTACCATAAAATGGCAGAATGCTTAATGATAAGAGTAATGATGAGTTTTGAAAAAATTGTAGATGTTAGTAATAAGTAAAATATTTATGTTTTTCCTTTCTCTTGATATTTCACATAACCATCCAATATTTCTTTTTTCTTTTAACCTTTCACTATAAGAATCGAATAGCATTTTATTTATTATACTTTTTCTGCCCTGTGGGCACTAAGGAGGCTTCTTATAGCAGGCCCATTATGGGTTCGACCAGGACCACAATGGACGACCAGGTGGTGAAAGACAGGGCCCATCATATCCAAACAGACCACCCCAGAAAATTCCTGGAAATTCCTTGACTTGTCCGGATTCAATCCTCGGTCCCCCAGAGCAGTAGGCAGCCGTCCTGACTGCTTGGCCATCTGGTCATCAATTGAATAGCATCAATGTTGCTCAAACATAAGCTGCTAGGCAAAAATTAATTTTTCAGTTTTTACTTAATTTAGCAACTACAATAGAGCGTCGATTTTCCGAAAGTCAATCATCCGAAAGAATTCCAGTCGGCAAATTTAAATTTTCTCCAGTGTTTTGGCTATGTCTTGGGCTACTCAAATATTTTACGTTTTTGATACTAAGTTTACATCCGAACTATAAATTTTTAATATTTTTCAATATATTTATTTTGTTTGTACAAAATAAAAAAATAATTTTTAACGGTACAATAGTCTTCGTTAGGCTTAACATCGACGAAANTCTTTCAGGATTATGTACTGAAGTCCGAATGACTCAATGTAAAGCTCTAACGCCTAAAAAAAGGTGAACAACGCACTGTGCGTTTAGAATTAACCCTCCATTACAAATCTTGTAATTACAGCATAGAGTGTTGATAAAGCATGATAATGTGAAAAATGTATCTGTAATTTTTATCTACAATTCAGTCTCTATAGAGTGTCACCACAATGAAATCTTGCACCACCTCAACATCTTCCTAGGGCAGCCTCTGGTTTGGCTCATGAAAAAAGTTTTCTTTCCAATTTGGCTCAGGGGCAAAAACTGTTGGCCACCCCTGTGCTAGGCCAAAATTAATTTTTCAATTTTTACCTAATTAAGAAAATGTAGGCAAATAGATATCAACAAACACATCCCACATACATACATTTATAAACTAAAAATTCTTTAAGGTTCTTTTGATATTTTTAGTTTAAAATGTATAGAAACATGCATATTTAAAAAAGTTCGAAGAGTGAAATTCACAAAATTTAAATTTTTTTATTGTTCTCTGTACAATACCAAAACTTAACAGCAAAACAGTAAGATGCGAAATAAAATTTTTGTTAATGTTTCCGGATTGAAATTTCATCTAGAAGTACTAAATCAATTGCATCCTAACTAACTGTACTAGTAGAATAATGAAAAACACACTGACTAATTAAAAGTTTATTATGATACATTTACATTAAAGTAAATGCCAACATCTAAAATATGTAACTTCATTCTAAATATTTTAGATAAAGGAAAAACTAATTCTACAAAGTTTTATAATAGTGTCTAAATATATATTATTTATTATTGTAACGTTAACAGTTTACACGTGGAAATGTTTCTACAGAAAACATTATATGTTTAACAAAACATATTTTACTAGTTAAAAAATATCAGTTAGCAATCATTGTCACTTTTAATTTAGAAAAATGCACATTTATTGTGAATGAAAAGATGTAAAAAATGATGAAATAAAAAACATTTCTAAAGATATTGTTAGTTATGAGTATGCTTACTACTAGTGTTAGACAGACAAATAATCCTGGGAACACCAGAAGTTCAGCACATTGGTCATCCTCAAAATTACATTGCAAAGGTACTTTTTGCATTTACACAATTTGCCAAAATCTTTATCACATATACAAGAGTCTTACAGTGAAGTCTATCAGTTTCAACACAATTTATGGATGACACTTTTCTCCTAACAAAGAACTTTTCATATAACACATCCCGTGCATTTCCAGTTCGTTTAGGACAGTGAAATCGTTAACAAGAACATTTTAAATCATATATGGTAAAAGAATACCGTGTTCAACTCTGACAATAAAAACGTTAAATTTCTTTTCAACGCGATATCATGAGTATACTTTCACAACCTTCTTAGTCATCGCAGCTTGCTCACACAGAAATTTTTTCGTATAACAATGAAATTTTTATTGAAATATTTTATACTAACAGGTGGGCCTGGCGTTGCTCGGGCAAAAGTAACAATAACTAAGATAAAGATTATTATGTTACAGTCAACCTTACCCGTTTTCACAGAATGCAAGTATTGAGTCCCCTTGTTTCCAGACTAATTAGAAAATTTTTAGATGGGTCTAAAGATATGTTCGATTTCTTGCAAAAACGAAAGAAACTGCATCTGCGTCTTGCACGTCGCTTTCTCTTAACACTTCCATTGTTACTTAACACTTCCATTGTTTATTGAAGTATTAAGCCTTAATCTTGTTTCTATCCCCCGTAGGGAGGAATTTCGAAAAATCCCTTCTTAGTGTGCGTTCTCCTAACGTACCCTTAACTGTGTACCAAATTTCAACTTTCAACTTCTAACCGTTTAGGCTCGTATCCATAATGTATATAGAAGTTTTAATCCTGTCTTTCTCCCTCCCGGGGAAAATTTCGAAAAATCCCTTCTTAGTGTGCGTTTTCATGACATACCCTATTTGTTTTCATGACATACCCTAAAGTTGAAATTTGTGTACCAAATTTCAACTTTCAACACCTAACCGTTTGGGCTCTGCGCTTATTATTGTTATTATTATTATTATTATCAACCCGTCTCGATTATATATTACATTTACATCAGCGTAAAATTGTTGAAAACAATGCATTATGGGTATTCTTATCATTATAATAAATATGGAAAAAATGTGAATTATATTACTGCACCTACAACTATTTGTCATACAATGTGATCACAAGTTATAAATAATATGTGAAGTAATGTTAACGTGATATAATACAATTACAGTTTTACTCATTTTTTGACAACAACTTCTGGGTAGAATTGTAAAAGAACATTTTTGCAGACTGACATTTCTGTGATGTACCATCCGAGATTTCGCGTATTTTAAGTAACATGTTATATGCTGTATAAAGTGTGTTCCACGCCTGAAAAATTTAAATAAATATAATTATAATTGTAAAAAGAATATTAATTAATTAGACATTTAAAATAGATAAACTAAAGTTATTCTTAATTTTAAACTAATTCTTAATAAAATAATAAAATTAACTGAAATCATTTATTACAGCAATTATATCTATGAAATATATGCTGTATACAACTGCTATGTATCTGCAAAGTATTTTTTATTTCTCAAATTGCAAAACATAGTAATTGTAGAGCAATTCTGAAAAAAAACAGCTAATATAAATAAAATGTATATAATCAAATGTTGAAAAACACTCAATACTATAGGCTGAATGTTAAAAATTAAGTAATTTAATGATTTTTTTTTAAAGTATGGCTGTCTGTTTGCATGTTATTACAATTTATACAGTAACCATAATTAAACAATTTATGTTCATAGTATTTTGCTGCTCTAAAAACTAAACAAATACCATCAATATTTCAAAGAATTATGAAAAGAATGAAAAAAATGGATGTTTCACAAATTTTGCAACAAATTCATTTGGTGAGAATTATAGAAACAGACATAACACATAATACAGAAACTCAAAAGGAATTCTATATTATTGTTTTAATAATAAGTATATACACAAATCTTTTATGTTCTGTCTTCGGACACTATGTGCACCTATTCAACGGACATGCTGAAAGTGTGAAGAAAGCAATAGTTTTCAATAACAAGACTAAATAATAGATATTTGTCAGTAGTTGGTAGTACTACTAGACTTTTTTTTAAAATTTTCATTTATTAACTCATTACATATACATAATAAAGGTACAATGAATATCTTAAACTACAATATTTTCATTATATAAGAATGTGAAAGAAACATTCGTATTGTAACATATAATTATTATAAATTATTTAAAATTTAAAAGTTTTACAACTGTTCATAGAAATTCATAACAATTTACAATTAGTTGTCCCGTTATTAATATTTAATTTAACTGTACCTGTATAGGGCATTCCTTTGATAAAATAAAGCAACCACCGCAGTTAATTCCGATTTTATTTTCACGAAATTTTTTCATAAATCCTAGAATCTAGATTCAAATTTTATAAAATTTTTATTTAAATGTATTTTATAATTATATGAATATTTACCTTAATTTTATCCGATAATAGACGTGTCGCTGCAGATAATCGTCTCACTTCTTGAAATGAATCATAAACCTAAAGTTATATAAGAAAATATTCGTGAAATAAAGAAATAATTAGTTTTAAATTTTTGTAATGAATTACTCACCCTTGAGACACAGTAAGATACTGAAAAAGTCAGAATCAAAAGTAAAACTGTGCAACTTATAGCTGCAATATATATGATAATAAAATAGTAGCCAGTCAGCATCGAAAATACTAGTGAATATATGAAAAATGCTTCCAAATAAATAATTATTCCATAAATCATGATAATGTTTCCATTCCATTTTTCGTTGACTTGATCCAACAAACTGCATAATTCGTGATGCTTGGCGATCATTTGATTTACAGAAATCTTTGGCCAGTTGGGTTTTGCCAATTGCAATTCGTTAGAAAGAACGTCAATTCTTCTATTTATTGCCAAACTAACAATCAATACTGCCGATAAACTCCACAAACAAAGGGCTGCTTCAAATTGGTAACATGTGTTATAAAGAACAACGCAAAACAATGCTTTACTGTAATTAGACTGCATATCTAATTTTCTAGCCATGACAACAGATGTAGATAAGAAAACTGATGCTGATACGATTAGATAGATAACTCCAAATATTGGAATTATATAACTTTGATATTTTTTTAAAGCTTCTGTTTCGCCATCATAACTTGATATTCTCAAGTCGATGCTTATCTTTTTTCTTCCGTTTATATTCAGAATAATGATACATATTGAATCAATGCAAATTGCTATTCCTCTAACGAACAAACTGTAGTTTGTTCCTTTTATATTTTTGAATGTATCGCATACGATGTCATTATCAGCATTTGCATAGGAATTGATAATAACTATGACAATATGGGTAAAGAAGATGATTCGCAAAATATTTCTGTATATTATTCCAATTGTAATTTGTTTGGAGTTGCGTTTGTGTCGTTTACATGGCGAGAAGAAAATATCACCAACAGCAATGGACAAATTCAAAATTGGGTGTAAAATGCAATACAAACATTGATTTCCCATAATAGCTAAACAAAAAGTATTCATACGATTAGTATTTAGCAAAAGTAAAATAATTCCAAATAAAATTTTATGAATGCAATATATATATTATTTTTTATTAGAAACATATCATTGGGAGAATATTATTTACTTCAAAGAAGTCGAATGGAAAATATAATATTTATTTCAGGTACTGAATAATAAGAGATCGCATAAAAGGTTTCAAAGTATTCATACTGTTTTAAGCAATAAAATTTTGAAAAAAGTTTACTGTGTCACTATGTTATTCATTAGGATTTAGTTACTTCAACTGTGTTAAAAATAAAAGATTACCACAGAATTTAAAAGAATTTAAAATTATATAATACAGTAACAGGAGATGAATAGAAATTTACTTTTTTATTTATAATTTAGACTTCATACACCTGTTAGTCTGCCGAACAGATTTCATTGTTAGACATTTATGTATAAATTAAGTTTATAATATCAGAAATGTCTTAAGGCTATATTCACAAAGTTCCCACCAGTGGCCAAGTGTTCTTCGTACCCTGAATACTGGGAGTTCGGTCGTGGGTTCGTGCCTTGCTCCGACAGGCTGGCCACTTGGAGTTTTCCGGGTTTTTCCCACGTCTGTAACGCCTAAAAATAGGCTAGTCTCCTTTAAAAAGACCTCCCTGAAGGCATCCCCTAGGCAGATCGCCCAAGTGTTGGGTTGCCATAACTTAACAACATAAAACTGTATTCACAATAGAAGATCAAAAGTTAGAGTTATTATACAATCAATAAAAGTTTTGATACAAAAATTACATAAATAATATACTATTATTGGTTAACTTTTAATTATAACTTTTGATTGTCGATTCTGAATACGTCCGTAGCTGTCTCTTACTATTTTGGCATAATATTCCGCCATCATAAGGGATGACATTCATGTTATTTTTTATTATTTTCTGCATTAACTGAAACTGATTTTAATATAATTGTTGAAATATGTAAAACATTTCATATTTTTTTCGTAAAACCTTTTAACTCATGACTTAACTTTTACATATATAAATGCCAGCAGCTATTGTTTAGCTTAATATATTCCAAATATTTCAAACCTTTGATTGTTTTTATGTCTTGCTTTACAGTTTGAATATATAATTTGTAGTTCTTTTTAAATTGAAAATTTAGCTGCATCAAGAATGCACAACGTTGTACCTTCAACTGCATACTATGAGTATTCTTTATATAGATCTTGTTGCTAGTTTTCATTTTCCGTTTTTTATCGTGAAGATAAATCACTTGGCCATTTTCTTTACAATTTACAAATACAGAAAAATGGTGACTGGAAAGCAAACCAGGCCTGACGTGGAATAGAATTTACAAAACAGAAAAAAAAATGAAAGAAGAAATTTACATATTTGTAATAAAAATGTTCTAAGATCTTGTTTTCTTGCTGTTTTCTTTACTATACGTATTTTTGACAAGACTATGTCTTGCTTATAAAATCGTACTGCCCGATGTTCTTACCAGCATACAGGTATGAAGGAGTACATGTCGAGAGTTAATATTTGGTATTAGGTGTATTAGGAGCCCAAATCATTACAGAGTATTACAGAAATCACAGAGTATTAGGTGCCCAAATCATTTGCGCATAAAAATATTCAGACTCGTACGTAGTTAGGGAACTGAGAATCGAGTCAAAATAAAATACAAAATGGCGACCCTCTTCTACAAACACAAAACAGCCATCTCTCCCCACCGAAGTCAGGTAGGGGAAAGTACCACCCACACAGTCATTTTAACTCTGACCTTAGGATTAAACACGTAGTTTCTTCTATGTTAAATAGAATTTGTAATCTAATTTTGTAAATTTGGGAGTGCTTCAAATATGACGTTAAAACGATTTTATGTCGTTACAAGTGGATTTTTTAAACATTATCTAGTATAGTCAAATCGCAGGACCGATAAAAATTTGACGTTATATTAAAGTAGTTGTTACATTCAGTGACATTATAATCGGGTTAAACTATATATAGTTTGTGTAAAATAAAAAAATAATTTCGGGCGATACAATAGCCACGATTATTTTTTTTTTTTAAAAATGGGAACTTTTCGTTACGCATCGACAAAAATTCAACTTGGGTCGACTTGCAAAAAGGAAAATTTTAAAATTAGATAGGTTAGTTTCATCGAAAATGCATCATGGCCGATCTCGTGGTCGTGGTCAGCAAAGTTTGAACGATTGCGCCCAAAAGCAGCGATATCAAAGAAGATAGGAGAATGAGAAGGAGACATGCCTTAAGCATCAAAGTAATTCTGTCTTCAAGACATAGTCTTGTCCGAAATACGGTTTTGTCGCTTTACTTGTCTTTGCATAAAGTTGCCGTTGAGAACAAATCAAGCAAGAACACTTTTAGCAGAAAATGGTCGGTTTATTAATAGGAAAAGATTTGCATTTCGGGCTTAATGCCCCTCTTCAGTCCTACTATAAAAGATTTATTGGATAAAATTATTACAGAGTTACAGATTTACAAATTATATTAGGGTCTTAAATATTTCAATACAATGTTTTTATTCAAATAATTTTTAAATCAATTATTTGGATATCAATTGTTTATGTTTAATAATTCTATTATTACAGTCGACCCCCCTATAACACGGTAGATACGTTCCGAGTTTTATGAATCCAGCGTCTAGGAGTCCTTAAATACATGAGCCAATCCAAGCCCGGCACGTATGAAGTTTACGGACTACTGCTGTTTGAAAGGTTTCTTTTATAAAATTAATCGATTCTAGACTAAGTCGACTCAACATTTCCAAAATAAGTATAATATTTTGATGGTAATACGCATAAACTATGCTATAAACAAGAAATTGCAGAATTACTTATCGAGAGTGTACCATTCGACGACGTTATTGCTTGAGCTTGTTTTCGTCGCTGAGCGGCGCTCCGCGACGAAAACAAGTTTAAGCAATCGGGACATTCCAATTTTCAACGCGAGTGTTGAATGTTGAAGTCAACAATTTGACGTCATCAACGACGTTTCAACTCGAGTACAAAGTGCTTAGTTCCCATAATTCCATTCTCAACAAGATGGATTTTATTCAAATGTCATACCAATTAACCATAATTCATTGGAAAGTAGAAGTCAACATATCTGTTGAGTGCCGAGTGTGTTGAGACAGCGCTGACAACAGCGCCACTTCAACATTGAAAAAAGGAACGACTTTTAACTAATATTGAGATCAGCACTGAGTCAGCGTTGAAAATTGGAATGTCACGAATGACGAAAGTTTTCTGATAAGTTATTTTTTTGCGAAAAATTCACTGAACTTTGGAGACATCATTATTAGAAATAATTTTTATGGCCATTGAATAATAAATGTTTTATCACAAGAAATGTATAAAAATTTATCAATACATATATTCTACCTATTAAACTTTTGTTTAATTTATTAATTTTATTCATATTTAATATTAATTTATTAATTAATTTGTTAATTTTGTTTAATTTACGTACCTAATTTATATACTGTACAGACTATAGTATACTTAACTGACCTGCTTAAACTCTCTGTAGCGTGGCGCTGGACGGCAGAAAGTAATTCGGCTGCCAGTTTACTATTGGTCTAGATTCGACCAATCCTGTCGCAACACGAGTCGGCGATGATGTTTTACCAAATTATAGGAGTGTTTTTAGCATGATTGTACGAATAATGTCGCAATTTTTTCGCCGTGATATAGGAATCCGAACTACAGGAACCCGCGTTATAGGGGGTTCTACTGTACTTCAAGACATGACTTACAACGAGACGATGACAATTCTGACGTCAAAAAGAGACCAAAACTTGCTGCCAACTGATGCTTTCAATGCACTCTAAAAATTACTGATAAAAAGTTTTAATTGGCAAAGATTTGAGCTTTTTAAATTTTGAGTAATATTTTTAATAAAATTCTATCAGTAAAATTATGCTGTAATAGTAAATTAGGTCTCTGAGGACCCAAACGGGGTCCGAAAGCAAGCCATTAACGACTTTTTAAATGAGTCAAGTTTCGTAGTGCGAAAGAGCGAACTTAAAGATCGGATTTAAACAATGAACCTTTTGTCTTGTTGAAAGATTTTAAACAATAGATAGAGTAAAGTCGAGGAAAACGAGGTTGGAGAGGAGTCGTGTTCTGACGCGACGTTGACCTCTACCGCGCCCTGCCTGGAGTTTCGAATTGTCACCATGCGACGAGGAGAGACCAATGGAGAGGCGACCGCGGTGGAAAAATCGATAAAACCGCGTTTTCGGGAACTTTACAGGGTCTTTGGTTTTGGTGTGTAGAGCTCACCTGTCGAGATTTGGTGCTCCCGACCGAGACGCAACGAAGGCTTTTCCGACGACCTAGGAACTAGTTTTGCCAACCCGTCTACTCTAGGATGGCCGAGGTTCGACTGGTCAACCGAGGACCTCACTACAAAGGCTGGTGCGTGCCCAGGAGCCATCGTTCTCTGTGTCCACAGTGCCGAAAGCTACCCAGGGACCAATCGAACATTCGAACTATCCGATTAGTAGGAACTGTGACAGAAACCCATCGTGGGATAAGCTCTTGCCCGCATTAGATTGTTGTAAGAACGATTTATATATATTATTAAACGGTTATATGGTAAACCTGTCTCGGCGAGTCATTCCGCGCCCACACGACAGAATTAACCGCTCGGCTGTCAAAAACACCTCACCCCTAATCGGCTGGCCTCACAGGTCTATGTAAAACTCCTGTGAACTTTTATTTAATGAATCGGAAAATATGCTAGCATCTCAGCTATTACGAGAAAAACTTATGTTCACAATATGAGCTTTTTAGACTCAGCAGTTTTTTCTACAAGCCTGTGCAGTTCCAGATGAAAAAAATACAGTTTTTTATAAGAATTTTGTCCTTTCAATTGCTAATATATAGGCGACCGCTTTATAGAATATGTTTGATTCATCCCACTATCTGTTGAAAGAATATTCTTTTGAACGAGATATTTAGAATTACTTCAAATGTTCGGGGAAATAAAAAGGATTTTCGAAAATCGGCAACTGTGATTCCTGTATGTATGGGCAGACAGCGAATGTTTGGCCGCGAGTCAAGGCAGTTACAGGATTTCCATATTCGAGCTCTTGCATCATTGAAATTATATTACATACTTTGCACTGAATATATAGTACAAATAAATTCAAAACAATATTATTCCTTGTATTTAAATATTTCATTTCATGTTTTTAACAAGATAAACAATATACTGATAACCTATATTTTACTCGTTAACTGTGTACTATAAGTTTTGAGTTGAAACCGATTAACAGAATTAAAAAATAATTTCTATTAATGACGTAAAATTAAAATTAATTTTTGCAAATTCATTTATAAGAGAATCCCTTCTTAGTATCACCGATGTGCTTTCAACAAATATGATAAAACTGAAATTGCTGGTGTAGGTACAAACAAAAGAAATGAAAAATTTATAATAAATATATCTGGGAATAATATAACAGGACGTTACAAAAGAGTATTGGTGATGGTCAAATAAAAGAGAACTTGACGTTAAGTAAAATATTTATTTATTGCAGTGTTAGCCCGAACTTGACGAAAATTTTGGAGAAAAAGAATATACAGTAGATCCCCCTATAAAACCGTTTCCTATAGTTATGATTCCTATAAAAATTGTGGCAGTATCCGTAAACAACGGTAAAAATAACTCCTATAATACGTAAAACGTCATCGGGCAGCCGAACTACTTTCCCGCCGTCCGTAGCGCCACGCTACGGAGAGATTTCTATCGTCTGGACAGTATTATATAAATTATATATAAATTAGGTACTGTACATATAATTATATATTAATTATATATAAATTAGGTACTGTATATATAATTATATATTAACTTAATTTATTGTAACTTTATTATAATTAAATATATATTTTTCGCCGTCTAGCGTCACGCTACGGCGAGTTAGGCGACCTATCGTCTGTCCAGTACTGTAATTTTATACATTTCTTGTGAAAGAAACATTTCTTATTTAACGGCCATAAAAATTATTTATATTAAGGATGTCTCCAAAGGTCAACGAAGTTTTCGCAGAAAAATAATATCAGAAATCGCGGCCGCGGTTTGATGCGCTGTTCCGCGACGAAACCAAGCTTTAGCAACGGGCGTAGTCGAACGGTACACACTCGGTAAGCAATCCTACAATTTTTTGTTTATAACGTAGTTTATACGGATTATTTTCAAAAAAATATACGTATTTTGGAAATGTTGAGTCGAATTAGTCTAGAATCGATTAATTTTATGAAAGAAAACCTTTCAAACAGCCGTAGTCCGTAAACTATGATTCCTACAAAATTGATTCATAAAGAACGGAACGTATCTACCGTCTTATAGGGGGATCTACTGTACTTAAATTGATTTAAATCGCAACAAAAAATTTCGATTTAATTATCCAAGGATGATTACATTTTTCACCCCTGATTCACTTCTTTAAAACTAACTACAAATATTCATCATTGGTCGAAAAATTTAACATTGTATAAAAAGGGCACTGAAATCAAGGGGTAGGAGCCCCAAAATAAAAGAATAGCACGGAAACCGACAAAAAGATTATGGTGATCCTTTTCCGTGTGCAAGTGTATTCCCCACCGCTAATCCCTCTAGCCGCTGCCGTTCGCCGGACTGTAGCTGATTTTGTAGCAAACGTTAAAATAATATTATCTACGAACCGTACCCAACAAACGTAATTTTCATCACCCGTTCATCAAATGATCTACGGTAGTCCTACCACGATTTCGACTTCTCAATCAAGTTATCAAGGTATTTATCGCCGCACGCAGAAATGCAAACTCTTTCTTTCACAGCTAGGATCCGTTAATATAGTTGCTAATAGTATTAAGCCTTGTATATCATATTACGCTATATATGAAGTACTCTGTGTTATCCTATGTATATGTGAAAATTGTTTACATAAATAAACGGGTATTAACTTTTGTATTCGCGTTGTAAGGTGCACTTTTTTTCCCAATACGTTTCCATCCCGAGTGCAATCGTAAACACCAGCGATCGCTCGAAAAACAGAAAAACGCTCTCGCAGAGCAACCAACGGATTCTGTGTCTATCCGAAACACAATGGTCTGAGACCTGACGTAGGCATCGCCAATCCGGTTCTGACCCTGTGGTCACATTGCAATTATTCAAGCAACAATTTCTAGCTGAAGCTGTCCACACGTCAATTTCCTATAAAAAAAAACCTGTGATCGAAAACAGCACATGCCATCCCTGGCATTAATCATCTACAAAAATTCCTGGATATTATTTCACTAAAATATTATTTTCGATTATGGTTAATGGACCACACGCCATTGTAGTCTTGGAGTAACTGTATCGAAATCAAAACAAATGGCCCACAAAAGAGAAAAATCTAATTTATATTGACCTATATATTTTCTATTTTTGCCTATTGCAATATTTATACCTATGTAATTATTTTTAGAAATACTAAATTTCTAATTTAATGAACACTTGAAAATGGGATTACCTTATTATTTTATAATAAACTCATTCAATAAGAAATCTCGATTAATAAAGGCATAATAGTATAGAAAAAGTAATAATGTTGGCTTAATATTTTCAATTTTTATACATGTAAGTTAAAAATACTAACCTGAATGAAAGTAATGGTATTTGAAGAATACTTCATATATACTATTTGTGCATTCTGTAAAATATTTATAATTCAAAACGACTGCAGGAAACTAGCCTCTAATGGTTTTTAATTAGCAATAATTCGTACTTACCAGAGACAAACGATGACAATTAAAGAAACAGATTTATATAATAATCAGTAACTGTTATAATAATTAAGAGGTTATTCTGAAAATAATGTCAGTTGCTAAAAAATAATTATATTATAACTGTTTTCTAATCTACGTGAATAACATTATTATATTTAGTACAATATCGATTTTGTATTGATGCATATTCAATCAATAATCGATATCTTTTAATTTAATATGGTATTTACTATAATGACAGAAAGCAATTATGGTGAATTGTTCATCATGCACGTCTCATCTCAGATTAAAATTTCAAATATTTTTATCCACTAAATATTATATAAACACACATTATAAGAAATCATATTAAGGAGAGAAATCTATGACATAAACGTATTAGCATTTCTTCGTTATCTAAAATGCAAAATTAGATTAAAAATATCGATTATCTTGTACTCCGCTTGACTACCTGATAGTCATACTGTTCTATACATCATTAGAAATTTATGGATTAATTAATTAATTAACCTTAGCTTATATCTCGAGTTAACTTCGGCAGCGCGTGCAACTGTGGAGGCCATATCCCGAGATATCTCGGGCATGGACTTAATTAAGGGTCCGTTAAAAAAGCTTTGACATATAACTTTTCCGAAAATGTATGGATCAGCATATATACATCGTTATCTATGATCTGTGCGAATTTCATAAATTATTTTTCCCTCGAAAATATTTTATGACGATTTATTAGGTAATTAATCGCGCTGTTTTTTTTACGGGAGTTTTTTAATCAAATTAATTAAATCGTTTTGAACTTATAATTCACCGATTTGACTTCGGTAAAATTTTTTAAAACGCTATTGAATATTTTTTATGACATCAGCAGGTTTTTTTTGTTCAGTAGAATTTTTCCCCATACCTTTTCTCGGTCCCTCGTAATTTAATAGCATTAAAATCGACAATATTCTGTTATATTTGAACAGATGCGGTAAGTTAACTCCCTTCCTGCTTTGGGCCAATATTCCCCTGAAGCATACATGAGAACTACAGGGGAAAGCGATTTCCAGCTGCTCTCAAAGTCAGCAAGTTTGTAAACAATGTAGACTGCACGTGTGAAATTTCACGTCTTGTTAAAAAAAAATAACAATTCTTACATCTATATTTTTCAAATAAAAGCATTTATTTTAAATTATTTTTAGTTTTTTATATACTTTTTTTTTAAATCACTTTTTCGGAGGGGTTAATATCGATTTTGTATTGATGCATATTCAATCAATAATCGATATCTTTTAATTTAATATGGTACTTACTATAATGGCAGAAAGCAATTATGGTGAATTGTTCATCATGCACGTNTCTTGTAAAACACTTATACATCATTTGCCTACATCGCCACTGCCCACATACGTGGTTTCCCTTAGGCTCATTCTGACGTGAGATAGACTTTTTTCCCCCTCAACGTCGGCAAAACTTACAGTTGCATTTGAATCAGAACAAGGGTAGCAAAGGAGTTAATAGCACTTTTTTATTATATCTGTTTGTAGATAAATTAATATTAAAATGTAAAAAAAAATTGCAGAATTTAAAATATATTAAAATTATTCTTAAAAACATTATATTTGTGAGTAAATAAATCCCGCAAAATAATTTCACTGTATAATTTTCTTTGTTCCTGTATAAATTCTAAAGTCATCTTTATGCTGCATGAAACTTCTTTAAAGTGTTCTATCGTATTGTCCTGTCATACGTGTGCTCATTTTATTATAAATTATTACTTTATTATTAATTTCAGAATATTGTTCGGTATTTTGTTTTTGGAAAGAACTTTGCCAATTTAATTTAAAATAAAGTTTAATAATATCTTTGTGAGTTTGTTTATTTAAAAATCTAGATAATCATTCTGGATAAATCATAAAATATTCCACTTTTTGTTTACCACTTTCCCATCGCTAGATTTTCTGATGGCACTCTTGTCACATGGCATTTCACAGAATCCATTTTTTCTTTAAAATTGTAAAATTATTGGCTTTGCTTTAAAAATTATAATTACATCTATGTTTTCAATTGTTTTCTACTTTTAAACAGTGTGAAATATTTTTTACTGACAAAAATGCTTTATTTGCCTCGAATTTAATGTAATTCGATGCGAAAAACGCAAAAAATAAACATATTAAATTTTAATTCTCTGTATTTTATCTCCTGTTCTGTCAATTGCTATCTGGTTTGATTGTAAATGAAAAAGAAATATGAGACTTTCAAGTGAAGTGAGTGGAAATTTTGCACTACTGTGATAAAATTTTGATAACAGCCCCGCCTCACCCTCTAAGACAAAGTCAATAAACGTTAATTGTTTTATGACTCTACTTCAAACACTTTTTTCTGAGTTGCAAATCGACTAATTGACAAAGTTTTTACTTTATTTTATTCATAAAAATATATTTTTTATGATTTAACAGATACTTTTTTTAGATCTTTGCATATAAATTTTATTTGTAATTTATAATGTGTTATAATCCTGATTTCTGCTTGAATCGATCGCCTAATATAAAAATTGACATCGCTCAAAATTTTATACAGACCATCAAAATTTTTTGTTGATAGTTTAGATATAAATTTTTTTTTTGTCTATGAACTTAAGCAATCAAAAAATAATGTGTGGACCATAAAAAATTCGGCAATTTACGACATGATGTCGAATGCGTAATTCTTTTATTTATAACTACAAAAATTCTCGAAATTTCATCAAAAAATGCATTTGCGACAATATCTCAATAAAATTTTTAGGCAAGAAACAAAAATTTTACAATTAGCGCGATTTCTGTTTGCGTAATCAATTTTGAAAATTTTTGTCGCTGTTATTTCTCACGGGTGAGAACGCGATTTCTCGTATAGAATAATGAGACTTCACTGAGTGTAATAATAAATCGCAATATTTTGTTTTAAAATCGGGCTAAAATCGATCTTTTTCTTGAAATAAAAAAATTATTGAGAAAAATTAATTGATAATAACAAAAAAAAATGATCGCGGTGGTCGCGATTGACGTTAGCGATTGTCGCAGCGTGTTTTTAATGCCGAATTTTTTCTACCCAAATGCTCGAGTGGAGTCTGTGAGACGTGGGTACTTTTTCAACTTATTTTTGCGAGTAAATTCGGCGTGCACTTAAAACGTCATTTATTGCATTTTTTGCAGCTCGAAAAAATTAGAGAACTTCAATTTTTTGAAAAATTTCCAAAAAAATGCTGCTGAAAAAACTGCCACCAAGCGTTTGACAGACGCCTGTTGATCTGGTAAGGGCTAACTCCTTAACGCCCACTGATTAATTAATTAAATGTAGTTAAGCATAAAAAATACTTAAAACTGAAAAAAAAACGAAAAGAAAGGAGTTAATTTTGAAGAAAAAGCTTCAAAGTTTAAGTTTCTTTGTCTGGCCTTTCTGTGAAATTTGACACTGATGAGTCATTGTTTACACAGCTGGATGACCTTGAGTACAGCTGGAGTCAGATTTCCCTGGACATTCTCATAGACGTCTCCGAAGGACAAGGGTTTAAAGTAGGGTGAATACTAGCAAGACCTATATTTTTATATATTTTTAAAAAATTAAAATTTTTATTGCGATTTCCGACATCCCCCGATTTAATTAAACTTACATATACAGTCGACCCCCCTATAACGTGCGTTCCTATAACGGGAATTCCTATAACGTAGCAAAAAATTGTAGCAACATACGTATAAAGGAGCTCCTAAAACGTCGTCGCCGACTCGTTTCGCGACAAGATTGATAGAATCTGGACCAATAGTGGATAAGCAGCCGAACTACTTTCCTCCGACCCTGCGCCACGCTACGGAGCGGCTAAATTGAGTTTGCTATCGTCTGTTTAGTATTATATATAAATTATATATAAATTAGGTACTGTACATATAATTATATATTAATTATATATAAATTAGGTACTGTATATATAATTATATATTAACTTAATTTATTGTAACTTTATTATAATTATATATATGCTTTCTGCCGCCTGGCAACACGCTACGGAGATTTTAGGCTAGTAAGTTGAGTTTATTATCGTCTGTACAGTATGTAAATTAGGTACCGTAAGTCTAATACAGCACTAATTTTATACATTTCTTGTGAAAGAAACACTTCTTATTCAACGGCCATAAAAATTATTTATATTAATGATGTCTCCAAAGGTCACGTTATTTTTCTGCGAAAAAATTCGTTATCAGAAATCGCGGCCGTCGTTTCTTGTGCTGTTCCGCGACGAAAACAAGCTTTGAGCAATGGCGTAGTCGAACGGTGCACGTCCGATAAGTAATCTTACAATTTTTTGTTTATAGCATAGTTTATACAGATTATTCCCAACAAATTATATGTGTTTCGGAAATGTTGAGTGGAATTAGTCTAGACTCGGTTAATTTTATAGAAGAAAACCTTTCAAACAGCCATAATCCGTAAAGTTCACACCTATTGGGCTGCGATTGTCTCATGTATTTAATCATTCCTACACATAAAATTCGATTAACGTGGAACGTATCTAAGCGTTATAGGGGGGTCTACTGTAATAAAATATATTAATTAAAAAATAAAAAAAAAACTATTGGAGGTCGGTTTTGACATCATAAAGTAGCTTTAAATAACTTTACCGAAGTCAAATCCGTGCACTACAACTTTAGAACGATTAATTAAATTTGATTTAAAAATCGCGTAAACAACAATTAAGCGTAATCGTGCGTTATTAAAAATGGATTAAAATCGCGATAAAATTTTTTTGCAAGGGTAAACATTTTTTAAAAAATTTGGAGACAAAAAACATTCCAAAAGTAAAATAAAAAATTAAAAGTGGATTTAACTCCTTATTTTTTCGTAACGCTATGTAAACCTGACGAGTTAACTCGTCAATGGGCGTTAGTACTGTAACAGGATTTTGAACTTCTTTCCGATTACTAACATATGGCAAAAATATAAACAATATCTCATACACTTTTCGAAATTATATATTTAATATGAATCACAGTTCAAAATCGCGCTCCACACCGTGGAGTGGAATTCATGTGTGACATAAGCCGGGGGACAGGGCTGTTTCCTAAATGCCACTTAATCGGCACAGGTTGTTAAAACCCGACTCGGTGTTGTCAGATGGCTAAAACTTGATAGAAGGGCAAAGTCGAGTGGGGAGTGCATGAGCAAGTCGGCAGGTGTCTGTATTTCAAAGTGATGGGTGACAGGTTTAACATATAAGAAAAAGAAAGGTTTATTCACTATAACTGTCCCTAGGATAGCTATGTAGTTAAATGCGATTATTCTATTGACGATTTTCACAAGGACTGCGACTAATTTCTAAGCTCTGTCGCGTGCTTAATTCCTACTTCGAGAGAAAGTTTAAAAATTTTCAGCCCTAATATACTTAATACTTCTCAGTCGTAATGTAGCAACGATCGTTGCTTTCTAGAAGAGTCGGAGCCGCTTAAATGTCTTCCAACCTGTGTTTTTTCTATAACATCTGTATACAATTCGAAAGACACAATTCACATCAAGTTTTTTAATTCCCTTAAAATCCCCGACCTCAGACATCAAAGTGTACAAGAACATGAAACAATCTAACTTCATTTCAAATATTTTAGAATACAGAAAAACTATCTCACGAAAGTTTTTAATAGTGTACATATATATTAATTCTCATATTAATGTTAACAGTTTTCTCGTAAAATAGTACTACAGAAAACATTATGTGTTTAATAACACATATTTGACAAGTTCGAAAAAATATTCTAGATTTGTCATTTGTGTATTATCTAAATAAACACCAACCATCATTAGTACTAACACAGGAAAATACACAATTATTTTAAATCAAAACGTGTAGAAAATGACGCACAGCAAAAATATTTCTGAAAGTTATAATTTGCTATGAGTGTTGGGATAAGCAAACAAATTATATTAGTGATCATATAAGAGTGGTGCCTATTAAGTAAAATTTATATTAAGTCTACAGTTATGTTAGACAGACAAAAATACATAGAAAAATCAGAAAATCAGTACGTTTCTCGATCATCTTACAATGTGTATTTTTTGCAGCTACACATTTTTTGCCAACATTTTTATCGCATATAAAAGTCTTACAGCCTGCAGGCAACCAAATTCAGAACAATTGTTGAAGTATACATTTCCCTTGGCAAGGAAATTTTTGTGTAACAGGTCCAGTGCATATACATTTTGTTTTTGACAGCGAAACCGTTAACAAGATCATTCCTATCGATTTAGAGTACAAGAAGACGTTTTTTTCTGTTGCGATAAAACGGTTGGACTCTCTTTTAAAACAATATTGCTTAAGTGTACTTTCAGAACATTCTTAGCTATTGCAGTTCTCTCACACAGACAATTAGTTTTTACAATTGAAAAATGTCTTCAGAAGTATTGTAGATTTACTTCAGCTAAAAATTGTAGCAACATAATGGGCATTACGGACTGTTTTAGTATTTTAATTAATTAATTAATTAATTAATTAACTAATTAATGGTGCAAATGTTGACGCTAGTGCAAGTTGTATTTCTTTACGTATTTTTCGTACAATGTGATAACATAGTATATATGATATGTGAAGTAATTGTGTTGTGATATAAAGGAATTTCACGTTCATTCTTTTCTTGAGAACAAGATTTTTGTAGAATTGTAGAATAACATTTCGACAGTCTGGCATGGCTGCGTACCACCTTCAGAGATTTCATGCAGTTTAAGTAACACGTTATATGCTGTATAAAGTGTGTTCCACGCCTGAAAAATTAAAAAAATATATATTAATATAACTATAAAAAATAATATTATTAAAATTTTTAAATGAAAATACTGAATTGTTTTATATATTTACTAAAATTTTACTTAAGTACGTAATAAGATTATACAAACTATATTATACAGCAACCTTATTTAACAAATTATTAACATTATTTTACTGAATTTCTGTGTTAGTTAATAAAGTAATTAACAAATTGGATAAAAATATGTGTAAATATTTATTTCTTCAACATATATTATATCATACTTTACATTTATTTTAAAAATAATAATTGTTTGTCTTTAGAATAATTAATACTTCTAAGTTAATAATACTTTCAATCACTCAAATATTTGAAAGAAAATATTTTAATTACAACAATGCACAAATGCATAATTGCATTACTGAAAAAAACACTCTATTCAAATATGTCACAAAGACTTTATTGCAATATATCGTAAGTTCTCTATTCCACTGCTGAGTAATAGCAATGTATTTTTTATTCTTTAAATAAGCTAAACTTCGCAATTGTAAAGCAATCCTAAAAGAAACTCTGAAAATAAATAAAATGCGTGTAATAACATGACAGCAATAATATTTAATAATATAAACTAAATGTTTAAAATTAAGACGTCCAATAATTTTTTTAACATTCTAAGCAACGGATGACTGCTGGTTTGTAGGTTATTACAATATATACAGTGGCCATAATTAAACACTTATTCACATTACATTGTGGCTGTAAAAATAAGCAAAGTACTGCCAAAATATCAAAACATTATACAAAACATAAAAAAAAAATCGAAAAAAATTTGTTCTAAATTTTCACTTGGTGACAATTACAGCCGAATATACGAAACATAAACATTCTCAATAATTTTCAAAAAACATTAGTGAATTATCAGTATAAAATTTGTGAAGAAATGGTGTACTGATTTATAGAAATTTGCGCAGTGTGTGTTATATGTTAAAATGTAATCTTTGAACATAATTAAAAGTGTATTTATCGTTTAAAAAACTGATTATAACTTTAGTGCAAGAATGTTATTTTTACTTGCAGAGTAATACAATGTTTTAAATCTAAAAAATTTACAACGTTACTATAATAAACCATATCGTTAAATAATTTTACATCTTGAAATCAGAAAGATCTATTCAGATGAACAAAATTGTTTTTATTGTTATTATTGGAATAGTTTAAAATAACAAGTAAATATGTAAGCAGCAGAAAGTATTGTTACTATCTGCGATTTCTTTGAGTGTTTTACATTGGATTTCTTCATTTTTACGTTTTTAAGTAAAATGAATTAAATATTTTTGCTAACTGTACCTGTACAGGACATTCCTTTGATAAAATGAAGCAATCACCGCAACTAGCCCCGATTTTATGCTCACGAAATTTTTTCATAAATCCTAGAATCTAGAGTCAAATTCATTAAAATTGTCATTGAAATCTACATTACAATTATATGAAAACTAACCTTAATTTTATCCTGTAACTGACGAGTTGTTCCACACAATCGTCTTACTTCCTGAAATGAATCGTATATCTGAAATCATAATAAAAAATGTTTATATGAAAATGGAAAAATAAATTAAATATTTTTAATGAAATACTTACAGATGACGACCCAATAGATATTGCGAAAGTTATAATCAAAATTGCAACTGTGCAAATTACGGCTGCAAAAGATATTATGATATAATAGTAACTAGTTGTAGATAGCTGTGAAAATAACAGTGAATAGACGAAAAATGCTTCTAAATAAGCGAATATTCCATAAACGAAGAAAAGATTTCCATTCCATTTTTCGTTAATTTGATCCAAAATACTGCATAATTCGTGATGCTTGGCAATCATTTGATCTAGAGAATTTTTTGACCAGTTGGGCTTTGCTAATTGCAATTCATCAGACATTTCATGCATTCCTTTAGTTACTGCAAAACTTAAAATAGCTATAGACAATAGAGCCCATGTACAAAGAGCTGCTTCGAATTGAATACATGTGTTATAATATACTGCGCAAATTAAAGCTTTATAGTAATCATATCGAATTTCTAATTTTTTAGCCATATTGATCGATGTAGAGAACAATATTAATGCTGAAGCAATTAGATAGATGACTCCAAATGCTGCAATTATACGACATTCATATTTTTTCAATTCTCGCTCTTTGCCTTCATAAGCTGACCTTTTCATGTCGATGCTTAACATTTTACTTCCGGTTACATTCAGAATAACAATACATATTGCATCAAGACAAATCATGATTCCTCTAAGGAACAGGCCATAGATTGTTTTTTTCACATTTTCCATTGTATCGCATGCAATGATGTTTTCATGATTAGAATACGAATTAATAATCATTAAGATAATATGACTGAAAAAGACGATTCGCAAAATATTTCTGTATATTTTACCAAATATGATTCGTTTGGAGTTTCGTTTGTGTCCTATACATGGAGAAAAGCCAACATCACCAAAACAAACGGACAAATTGAAAAGTGATTTTAAAATGCAACAGGAACATTGACTTTCCATGTTAGCTAAACGAAAAGTAATTATTTGATAAGTATTGAGAAGAATAAAACTATTTTAAATAAAATTCTATTAAAGCAATATATATTATTTGTTTGTTTTATAAATATATCATAACAAAAATGTTATCTGCTTTAAAAAGGTATTCGAGTTAAATAGAATATGTAAAATTTCATTTCTGGTATTGAATAATGTCAAAGTTTACATTAGGTTTGCATATTAGTACTTATAATATGCGACCCTAACGATAACTACTACGATAACATCGTTTCGAATTTCGAATGTCACCTATCTAGTTATAAAATAGTTTCAAACATCTAAAAAATCGAATACGTCATTTCGAATATAAACAAAGCTCGAAATATTACAAACAATATAACAATTAGTTGCTGATTATTTACATAGGAATGCCCATAGATAAGAAATGAACCGCTAGAAAAATACTGCGTCTATCACAAAATATTTTCTTAATTTACTATGTGATATGTAATGTGTTGAATAAAAGCTTAATAATTTAAAATATATATATTAATAAAATTACCAAATAAAACTGTCGGTCATAATTATTAAATGGTAAGTATTGGATACATAATATTGCTGGATGAAGAGGAAAATGTTTCACATAACACATCAGCAATACCCGGTATATCGTTGATTATTGTGCCATTATTTTCCTGCATGGACAGAGTAAGAAGCATATTTCCCATTAATTTTATGGATTTTATCCCAGAGTGTTTTTGAGCTTGTAGAAGATGTTATGCTAGAAACTTACTTCCTCCAATAATTTCTTTGGCTTTGCTTTCTTATTTTTATGGCATTTGCTTTTGCCTTTTGAAAAGCAACCAAATTATTAGCAGTGGGCTAACTTCTGAATATTACCTATGCTGTCATTTGTTTTTTAAATGCTGACTCACTATACCGATCTCACCATAGTTTTGGATGCTTTGGATATCTGGTTAATTTTTTTCCCATTGTTTTTCCAGCTGCTTGAATAATACTGGAAGTGACAACTTGAACTTCATCATTGATATTGGCAGAATTGACCATTTCCTCAGTGATGTTGGCCATAGAGCAATAAGCAGGCCAATCGCCTGTTTCTAATTTCCAGCGTGGTGGACAAGCTGTTTCACAGCTTTCCCTGCCTTGATATTTTAAAAATATTGGGAAGTGGTCACTAGAGAGTGGATTAGATCCAACCTCCCATGAAAATGCAGAAAACAGGTTTGGACTTGCTATTGATAGATCAATGGCAGTAAATGTTTTTGTTAGGCCATGGAAGTAGGTCACTTCTCCAATATTAAATAAATACAGTTGGTGATTGCTTATAAATTTCTCAATGGCTCTGTCTTCACAATTGATATCGAGACTGCCCCACATTAGGTTGTGACCATTGAAATCGCCAAGTAATTAAAATGGAGTTGGCAGCTGTTCAATCAAGGTATCTAATTCATTTTTATTGACTCTGACATCTTGTGGTAAGTATACAGAAGAAACTGTGACAGTTATTTCAATAGAAATTCTGACTGCCACAGCTTGCAAATCAGTACTTATTTGTATCAGTAAAAACAAAATGTGATTTGAAAACCAGTATAGTCATATCTCCACTGGCATAGTTGTGGCTATTATCATTTTTGCAGTAGAGATCGAATCCTTTTAAAAAAATTATTTCATCTGGTTTTAGATGGGTTTCCTGGATTGCCACACAGAGAGATGGGGTAGATGATGTCAAGTGTTTAATGTCAGAGAAGTTGTTGCAGAAACCATGACAGTTCCATTGAATTATTTTATAATTTATTGTGTATTTGAGGTAGCATTCTTTGCAAAAGTGTCCCTCTTTAATTTAACTGATTATTTTCTTTCAGATGCAAACTTAGTTGATTCACTTCCATATTATTTTCTTCATCAAAGATATCAGAGAACTCTGTTATAGTCTGAGCCTCTGATGTTTTTTTTTTCAATTTAGAGATAGCTACTTTTACTTTCTGTTTGTTTAGAGGGTTCTTGCTAACCTTTTTAGAACCCAGGTTTCTTGCTATTACCCCTGTTTTAGATAAGGATGTTTTTTCTTTTGTACTCTCCTTTTCTATTGTTTGTGTAGATGGGAGTATTAAACATTTCGCATGGCAAGTACGAGATTTGCTTAGGGAGACAGAAATATCTGTTTGAATGCCACATGTCTTTGTGAATTTCAACACAGAAGCAAATGTTTTTGTTTCACTGCTGCACTTTGAGTGACCATGCAGCAAGCCTTTGGGTATGGTATGTAGTTAATGGTTTTTCACTCACCGGATCTCTTTCTCTCTCTGCCATGCAGGGAATTTTACAAAAGTAGGCAGGATGAATGTCTTTGCAGTTCACACAGCATGAGATACTTTTACATTCAGTAGTCTTGTGACCTTCAGTTACACACTGTGCGAACACACTTTTCCCTCGGCAAAATGTTTGTGAATGTCCAAAACACTGGCATATGAGGCAACGCAGCGTATACAGACGAATTGGTCAGCGCAGATAATCTGCTGTATTAACAGATGACAAAGTAAGTTTATTAATTAAATGTCGAAATAAAATGTTTGGTAGGAATCAATTTGCCATCTCAACGAATGTAAATGTGTCAAATAGCAGTGACTTATTGTTCTGAATGGCCGATCTGAATATCTGATTTTTCTTCAGATATCAGATCAATTTTAGATATTTTCCCATGTGATGGGTTTAGGCTTCCATGTGGAGTGACAGTGACTTCCGCTTCTTCCAGGGTCTTTGCTTCCAGAAGTTTTGTCGATTGCTGTGGGTAAGATGTTTCTACCAGTAAATCTACTGATCTTAATTTCTTTATTTTTTTGAAGTGTCCAATAGTTGATTCAAACAATTTTTGAGTAAAGAAAGGAAAAGCTCTAGATAAGAATTTCTCTCCAGTTGTGTGCACTAGTAAGTATACTGGGTTACTGAAGGTTTTTCATTAGTTGTTGTTGTTTGTGTGCAAGGACGTTTTGAATTTTTTGGATCCACATTTAAAAATAATTATTAGCTTTTAGTTACCCCACCCACAGTGGGGCCCATCAAGAAAACGTCATCACATGGGAGACTTCCATAGACTGTCACACAAAGGTTTCTTAGGCGCACTCACAATGCAGTCAAAAAGGGTACATCTCGTCATATGTGTCTGCCCGGTGTGCATCGATCAGTTGACTCCAGGCTGTTGTCAAGAATGACACAGCAACTAGCTGATTGACTCAAATGAAACCTGATTTGAGCAAAAGCCAAAGCAGTGTGTTGGGGATGATATGTTGCCCCTTAGCTACCCCCTTTTTGTCATACAGGGCACCACACACAGCAGACATGTGGGTGGGTGTTCAGATCCCAAGGGTGGTAAAGAGAAGTTATTAAACTATCTCTGGAAGTTCTCCTCACCACAGACAGGAACCCACATCAAGGAGGTATTACACTGAATGGCACGACTGAGTTCAGTCTGAATAGAACATAGAATGAGCAGAAGCTTGTGTCTGTCTCTTAGCAAGTAAAACAAAAACACTATAATGTGTATGACATAGTTTTGTTATTTATTAATAATTTTTTTCTATGTTTATTGGATTAATGTCTATTACATTAAAACCATTATTGCAACATGTTAATAAATATTGTTTCTGTATATTCAGCAATTTGACAATTGCTTTGTTATAAATTATCTAGAAACTACTCAAAGTCATACAGTGTTTAGGAAAAACAAAAGATATTGACCTTAGATTTGTACATTTAACACAATGCTAAAAAGGTTTTGTGCTTTAAAATTGCTTTTCGTGAATTTTTTACTTGCATTAATATATAAAAAAACCAAATTTTACTTGTTGTATGTTAACTCTGTACTTTGGGTTTGTAGGTAGAGTGACTTACAGAATCAATTATATACAGTATTACTATCAATTTTCATTCGTTTCCACTAATTAGTGTGTAAGAGATAAAGTGCTCATTACCACTAATATACTTTGAGTCAATATATTGGAACTAATGTACTGATGCATGTAAAAGTAATGAAAACTAAAACTGTAAAAAAATAGCTGGACAAAGGCAAAGATAACACTTTAAAACAAAATGGATAATTTTCAAATGAGTGAAAAATTGACACTGAATAAAATGTATGTATTGAAATTAAATACATAATAATTAGTGATGTAACGAATATTCAGTTACTATTCGGTATTCGGCCTATTTTTCGCTATTCGGCCGAATACCAAATATTTAATCACTATTCGGCCGAATACCGAATACCTAAAAACAGGAGTAATAAATAACAAAAACACAGTAAATTAATCATTTTGGTATTTAGATTTAATGTTATCGAGTTAGTGTTGTTTGTTTATATTTATTTATAACTTGTAACATGCACAAAATAAAAAAGAAAATAATATTAGTCACATGTATTCACAATTTATAATTACAAAGATCAGCACACGTACACGTCTATCGTTGGAGAATCCTCGCACATCTGAGGGTCTGACCCTGCCTATCCTTCTTTTTAAGCGCTCGTCTTTGCTCTTCCCTTTCTCTTTCCTCTATCGCTCTAATCCATGTATGCCTGTGCATACATCATAATACGCGCTCACGATACTTTCGATTCGTCACTTTTCCGTCGTAGAGTTCCCATTTTACAATTACGTGACTCAGCCTGGTGATAACGGAGAAAAGAGACAGATAGGACGTCGATATAAGTCACAGTTATGATTTCACAGATTCGAGACAGCTTGATAGCCCGAACGGCCCCAGGCTTTCGCCCGTGCACGCTAAGTGACTTTCATTACAAGCATTTAGCTTTCCGAAGTCTATGACAACAATTGTTTGGCATTGACGGCCGCGAATTTCGCGCCAATAAGCTGCCTCGACTTGTTCGATTATGTTATCAACTCAATTTCATATTTATTTTCACATTTTCACTTCGCGGTCCTTCTCTGTTCTTTTTCCGTTATTTACACGTGTAGGTCATTTCATTGTTATCCACATTTAATATCATCACTTATCACATACTGCCATGACGCTCTTGTCTGAACTGTCAAGAATTAACGTGATTGGCAAAGCGTAGTGACAGTGGGCCAATAGAAAGCAGGGTCGTTGCCATAATGCGGTTTGCGTGCCAATTTTCGTACGTGCGTTAATCAAGCCGAATAGTTTTGCCGAATATTCGGCTATTTGGCCACGCTCCTGGCCGAATATTCGGTATTCGGTCTGAGGCCGAATATACTATTCGTTACAACACTAATAATAATTGAACATCTGAATCTGTTAAAATATCAAACAACATCTCTACAAAAATTCAGGTTCGAATTTTAGAAAAATTTTATATGAAAATGTTTGGTATGTTATTGTCTTCTACTATTCTCACTTGGCGATTCTTATTATAGACTTGAGCGAACTCATGTTTGAAAATTTGCATAAACAGGAATTTTGAAAAGGAAAGAAACAGAAAATGTTTATATTCATACATACATACATACATACATACATATTTACACGTACACACATACACACACACACACAAGCATTAAATCAGTAATTTCACAAAACACAACAAAAAATGTCATTTTTTTATACTATTCTATAATAAGTATTTTAAGTAATAAACTTCGGATAACTGAAATGTTTATAAAACAATGAAGAATGTCAACTATATATCGTTAAGTTTAATGTGTAGATATTAAAAATATAAAAATAAATCAAAAGCAATTATATATATAATTAATATAAATTAATCTATATTAGTAGCCTGTGCGGTAGAATATCTTTAATTCAATATAATTGCCAAAGAGTAGTAAACAATAATATCTAATCAAGAAGAAACACATACTGAGCACGATCGATAACAATGCAAATAAGAACTATTCGTAATACCCAATAACACTAATTATAAGTTCAACAATGTTCAACTGCAATCTAATAAAAGTAATCTATTTTCAAATCTACTACTGTATTGATTTTGTAATACAGCTTATTCCATCAATAATCAATAATCTGGTGTTTCCTATAGTAAGAGAAAACAAGTTTAGTGCATTCTTCATCATGCTCATATCCTTTTAGATAATTGGCTTAGAATTGAAATTTTAAATATTCCAGTAAAGAAAATATTAAAATGATATGAAATTAGTTTATAAGGAATTCATTTTACAGTGACAGGTCTATAATACATATGTATTCGTTTTCTATCGTTCTATTAAACACAAACTTATATAAAAATATCGATCAGAGCACTGTAATTCAATAAGAATTGAATTGTATTCAAACAACACTGAAGTTTTAAAAGATGAACGCAATAAGTTTAATAAAATGAACCCAATATCTAGCAATTATAACAGTGATAAAAAAAGGGAAAGTGTAGAAATGAAAATAGATGAAATATAGTTATGTTTCAAGGGGGTATAAATGTAGAAAACTGTTCTTGTAAAACAGTTGATTAAATGTATTTTAAGTAATTATTGCATTTTTCAGTTAAATGCAGTAGTAATCATTATACTGTAATTTATTTAGAAATTACATAAAAGATTGTAAGTAATTTAATGGATTATGTATACAATGTAATTATGTAAAATGTCATTTGTACTAGTTATAGTTAAATACTACTTACCTAAGACATTGTATTTAAAAAAAAAAAGATAATTTAATTTAATGAAAAAATCTTTTGAGTTATTGTAAGTAAAAATTATATATGTTGTACACAACCTATAAGTAACATAATAACAAACTTTATATACTTGAAGGTTTAGACTCTTTACAAAAATATCAAATTTTCGAGTCTATCTTAATCCTTTTAATACACTCCAGAAGTAACAGTTAACATGGGTTTTATTGAAGAATATTCTTCTTAAAACAAAGGTAAACAATACTTCTGGAGTGTATTAAAAGGATTAAGATAGACTCGAAAATTTGATATTTTGGTAAATAGTCTAAACCTTCAAGTATGAAGAAATATATCCTGAGTAATTACAAAAATTGTATCCATATGCAAATTAAGTAAGGATAACTCGAAACTACCACCAGAGGGCCTGAAGCAGTTAAAAAGAGAAAGGACAATGTGGAGAAGAATTCTTCATGTTTTTAATGTAAAGTGTCAGAACCTAAAACAGAAGGCTGACACTTGATTGTTTTTAACTTTGTGAATTTTTTTACTTATTGTTTACCTTTGTTTTAAGAAGTATATTCTTCAATAAAACCCATGTTAACTGTTACTTCTGTAGTGTATTAAAAGGATTAAGATAGACTCGAAAATTTGATATTTTTTTAAATAGTCTAAATCTTCAAGTATGAAGAAGTATATCCTGAGTAATTACAGAAATTGTATCCATAAAAAAAACTTTATATATTTAAATTTTATTAATTACGAAGCTATAATATTTATAAATATAAATAACGCTTCTATTTTTCAAATGATTCTAAGCACTGAAGAAAAAATATACGAATTCTAAGAAAAACTTGAACAGAATATTTATTGGCCTAGAAAGTTTCGATTGGTTTTCTTCATATTTACCATGCAAGGATTAAGAAGAAAACAAGAAAAATACTGATACATATAAAAGAGTTCAGAGATTCAGATGGAAGTATGCAGATACAAAGAGCTTCACAGTAGAATTAACGTTCAATAAAATTCAGTATTCAGGCTAGTTCTTTTATCTTAGTGGATAGATCATCTGTTTAGAAAATATTAAAAAAAACTATGCTCCTTGTCATTTGAGGATAAAAATGTTCTAAGTAAGGAGAGTAAGAAATAATTCACAAAGGAAAAACGAAAATTTAGAAATAAATTATATAGTGTAGAATTAAAAGTGAGCAGGTAAAAAAAAAGTATATAAATTCACGATAACCAATCCGTATTGAGAAAAAATCACTGAATATTGTCAATTACTTCTGGGTTATGTCACACCAACGTGGCAAAAAATTTTCCACGTTTTCATCATATATCTTAAAATAATCAGAAATGTTTCTGTCATATTATCCTATCAAAGTACTACTTTGTACTTAGTTGTAAAAAGCATTAATAATAATAATTATAATTAATTATTGCAGAAAATAATACAAAAAGCAAAAAAATTTAAACAATTACTTTTAATCAATGCTACTAAGTAAGTAAATCACTCAACCAAAATGGTGTAATTTAGTTCAACCAAAGTTGACTGTTGAGCCAGCAGCTAATTCAGAATGTAAACCAAAATGCTATCAATGTGTATGACAGTCTTGACTTTTATGAATAAATTTTAGTTGAAATATACATTAGCTTATCATATAACTTTATAACTGTTGTTACACCATTTCGGAAAAAATGATTCTTGTATATTCAGCTATTTAATAATTGTTTTGATTTCAGTTAAGTGAAAATGTAGTGAAAAATATATAGTGGAATAGAATATGAAATTGTGTACTTTGTTATTTATAACAATGCTGATGTTTCGTTTTTTAAATTCTTTTTTATGAATTTTTGAGTTAATATTAATATATATTAATATTAACTCAAAAATATAATATTGAGTTAATATTTTATATATTAATATTAATATATATTAATATTAATATATAAAAATAAAAATTTTACTTGTTGTATGTTAACTCTGTACCTTGGGTTAGAATATAAAAATAAATTCTCATTCGTTTTCACTAATTAGTTTGTAAGAGATAAAGTGCCTATTATCATCAGTATAATTCTATTCAATATATTATAATTAATGTACTTGTGAGAATACGGAAAAGGAGTCAGGGCCCTCTAATCGTCGGATCTGAAGGATCTGCTCACTTTGTCACTGGATGGCATAATCTAATAAAATTCGACCGGTAAAATTCTTTGTGGGTTTGTGCAATTTAATATAGACAATAATAGAGGAGTCCATAAATAAACTTAAAAAAAGCAATTATTTAATAAAACAAAACAAAGAAACATACAAAGATGAATACATTCTAGGCCTAAGTTTCCTACGTTGAGAGAGAAAGAGTTTAAAATAAAGTCATATTACATCTGTTCAGTTGTAGAGCAGTAGCATGTACCCTCAGTGGTCGGAGGAGTAGCAGGAAGAGTTCTATATAGCAATATCTATCGTAGATAAAATGCCCCGAGTCTATAAAGATTTGCTTTTTTATCTAAAATTTTTCCCCACTCATTATTCGAGGAAATCTATTATCTGACGAAATGATCAGTTGTGTCACTTGTGCAGATGTTTGGTTACAATCAAGATAAGCTGTCTGTGAAAGGAAACTGAGCTTCCCTTTTTCGCAAGAGTAGAGTTATTCGCCAGTTTTTTCAGAAAGTGGTTTTGTTGCAATCTTTTTAATGTTTTATTATATTAAAATATATAAAATGTTAATATGAAAATAGAAGATAAAATCAGCATAATATCTGATTATATAGAAAGAGGTTTTGTAAAATTTATGTAAATTAGACTGGCTATATCCAGCTTATCACATACTGGTGCATGTAAAAATAATGAAAAATAAAACTTTAAAAGAAAAATAGCTAGACAGAGGCGAAGACCGTATATTCCGGCGTATAAGACTTCTTACATAAGTGAAAAATAGATTCTGAATAAAAAAATATGTATTAAATATAAATACGTAATAATTCAACATCACAAACTGTTAAAATGTCATCCGATAACTGTACAGAAATTCTTGTTCGAATTTTGAAAAAATTTTTAGATAAAAACGTTTGATATGTTTGTGTCGTTTACCCTTTCCACTTGTTAATTCTTATAATAGACATGATCAAACCCATGCTTGAATTTTTAAATAAACAAAAATCTTGAAAAAAAAAACAGAAAATATTTACATACATACACACATACACGCTAACACATACATATATATGTATATTATTTTTTTTATCGTAATATATATATGACTATCTGAATGGACTTTGAATTACTTAATTTACTAAGCACATCGAAAACGTCATTTTTATACTATTCTATAATAAGTATTATAAGCAATAAATTTCGAATAATTGAAATTTTCACTGAAAATCAGGAATGTCAACTAAATGTCGTCAAGTTTAATGTATAAATGTTAAAGATATAAAGATAAATAAAAAGCAATTGTATATATAATTTATATAACTTTATCCTTATTAGTCGTCTATTCTATAGAATATTTTTAATTCAATATAATTTCAAAAAAGTAAAAAACAATCATATCTGATTAAGATGAAATAACGCTTACCAAACACGATCGAAAACAATACAAGAAAGAGATTCTTATCCTACTGAATAACACTAATTATAAGTAAGAAGTACTTTCCAAATCATGTTAGTTGTTAAGAATTACTTACGTTTTAAACGTGCATAATCTTCAACTGTATTTTCATAATAGTAATATATATTTATTTAAGTCAGGTACAATATCCATCTTATAATGTATCCTACTCTGGCAATAATCTGTTATTGAACATTGAGTTTTGAATTATTGAATATTGAGAATAAAATCAATTATATTCTATTGTTTATCATGTACATGTTTCTTTAAGATAAATGGCGTGCAATTGCAAATCTATATATTTCAGTGAACAAAATCTTATAAACGCCAAATAATATTAAAAATATTATAAATTTAACTTATATACAATTCATTTTAAAGAGACATTTCTGTAATACATGCGTATTTGTTTTCCTTCGATATAGTGGATAGAAACGTAGATTAAATATATCGATCAGTTACGTAACGTAATAAAATGCGAACTGTATTTAAGCAAATCTAAAGTTTTACATCATGAAAAATAATTTTTTAAAGAGAACAAACTGATTGCCAAGTAATTATAACAGCGAACGAAAAATAAACACTTGTAGAAATGAAAATAATTGTATGAAAATGAATAGAAAATTATTATGTTCAAAAAAGTAAAAATATAGAAAATAGTTATTTACACTTTTTAAGAAAATATAATAGTAACTTTTTAACAGGGAAAATTTTTTAGTAACTTAATATGTTAGATATATTAATATTATGCAAATATGTAAAATAGTATATTTACTAATTATCGTCAAATACTACTTCTCTATAAAATTGTATTAGAAACCATTCATAATAATAAATATAAATAATGTGTCTATTTTTCTAACTATACTAAGCACTAATAACGAAATAAAAGCATTTTAAGAGAGATTTGAACAAGGATTTTTTAGGCTAAGTAAAATTTTCTATAGATTTTCCTTAACATATTATTTAAGGATTTTAAAAAATTGCAAGTTTAATACTGATACATATAATACAGATCAGAGATTTAAAATAAATTATGCAAATACAAGTAACTACAAAGTAGGAGTGGTGTTAACTAAATTTAAGTATTAAGGCTAGTTTTTTTTAAACTTGGGGTTAGATCATCTGTTTGCGGAATAGTAAAAAACAAACTTTAGTGCGTGTTACGTGCGGATAACAGAGTTTTAGTTAATGAAAATAAAGAATAATTGATAGAAGAAAAACAATAATTTAGAGATACTTTACAATGTGTGAGAATGAGCAGAAAATAACAAGTTTACAATATGAGTATAGCAAATTAGTATCGAAAGAAAACCATTGGATATTAATAATTGATTGTGAGTTATATCTCAGCATTGTGATGAACATAAAATATTTTTCAACTTACCATTACATATTTTACAAAAGGAAAAAAAAACGTTTTTGTCGTATTATACCATCAAAGCACTAATTCGTCTTTTGTCATAAGGAGCAGTAAAAATTAATTATTGCAAAACAGAATAATCTAAAAAATAAATTATATAATAAATGTTAATAAGTAAGTATGCAAATCACACAACCAAAACGTGCAACTCCGTTCAACCAAAGTAGATCATGGTACCAGCAAGGGCTTGAGAATATAAAGTGCCATTAATATGTATGACAGTCTTGATATTTTCTTGATGTTTCTATATAAATTTTAGTTTTAATATACTTCAAATGCGGTATATCATAATACTTTATATCGGTTATTACCACGTTTTGGAAAAAGTAATATTTATCTGTATATTCATCTGTTTAACAATTGCTTCGCTTTTAGTTAGGTAGAAATCTTCTAATTACCGTAATACATAGTGTAAAACGTATGGGATTGTAACTTTGGTCTGTTTATTTATTTCATTTCTAAAAACATATTGTATCCAGATAACTACATCGGAGTTTATGGCCTTTTTATGCTCTCTGAGTGGTTTAAATCCACGGAAAAAACTAAAGATTAAACAAAACTAACTAAAAAACTAAAAAAACTGAGCAACTTTAAAATATACTTTAAAAAGTTACATTTTACTTGTAGACTATACCTTGAGTTAATTGATAGGATGACTGTTAGAATAAATAAGTATGTCACTAANAGTGAATGAGTTAATTATGCTTTCTATTTGCAAAACTCCTCAACCTTAACACAAAATAAGAAAAAAAGTGAATTTTTAAGAAATTTGCGGGATTTCCCGGGATAAGAAAAATTTCCCGGGATATTTCCCGGGTTAAAAAAACAACCGGGATCCCGGAATCCCGTTTCAGAAACCCTAGGTGGAAGTTATTATTTGATCGTGTGTGTGCGCCGATCGTTTACCTCCCGCCGAGATTCCTGAACGTCAACCAACACCTCCTTCTCGCCTACAGAACTAGAAGACCTCAACACCTACTCAACTGAAAAGAACTGTTGGATTTTTTTTTGTGCTGGTACTTGATCAACAATACAACTTAAGGTTGTATTGTTGGTCAAGTAACGACAACAATATCAGTAAGGATGTATTGTTGTCGTTGATGTATTGTATTGTTGTGTTGTAAGGTGTTGTTGTAAGGTTGTATCCTGCCCGCGCACTATTGTACGCTCTCTCTCTTCGCGTAAACTAAACGCGATACCGGTGTAATTAGAACTAGAAAATTATCCGTAACTGAATACGATTCATGTAGTTTATGTTAGCATTTTATTCACTGATGTAAACCTAATTTAGATTATATATAAATAAACGGTTGTTTGTGTTTAAAACTTCTTGAGTGCAGTTTCTTCCGTTTTTCTCTCCATTCTGTTTATTCCAGGTCCAACTCTCATATCTATCCGATCGCGCAAACTTGTGGTCTCTGTATCGACCGAAGGATACAGTATTGTCATCCTGACGTGGTATCGAAGAGATACCGACCCAACGGTCACACAAATATGTAAAATAGTATATTTACTAATTATCGTCAAATACTACTACTCTGCAAAATTATATTAGAAACTCACATGTGGAGGTAATAAGAAATATAAATAATGTATCTATTTTCCAACAATACTAAGCAATAATAACGAAATAAAAGCATCCTAAGACAGATTTGAACAAGGTTTTTTAAGGCTTACTGAAATTTTCTATAAATTTCCCTTAACCTACTATCCGAAGATTAAAAAGATTGATAGTTTAATACTGACACATATAATACAGATCAGAGATTCAAAATAAATTATGCAGATAAAAGTAACTTCAAAGTAGGAGTAATGTTCACTAAATTTCAGTATCGAGGCTAGTTTTTTAAACTTGGGGTTAGATCATCTGTTTGCGGAATAGAAAAAACAAACTTTAGTGCGTGTTACGTGCGGATAACAGAGTTTTAGTTAACGAAAATAAAGAATAATTGATAGAAGAGAAACAAAAATTTAGAGATATTTTACAATGTGTGAGAATAAAAATGAGCAGAAAATAACAAGTTTACAATATGACTATAGCAAACTAGTATTAAAAGAAAACTACTGGATATCAGTAATTGATTGTGAGTTATATCTCAGCATTGTGATGAACATAAAATATTTTCCAACTTACCATCACATATTTTACAAAAGGAAGAAAAAACGTTTTTATCGTATTATTCCATCAAAGAACTAATTCGTCTTTTGTCATGAAAATCAGTAAAATTAAATTATTGCAAAATAATGCAACACAGAATAATCTAAAAAATAAATTATATAATAAATGTTAATGAGTAAATATGCAAATCACACAACTAAAATGTGCAACTCCATTCAATCAAAGTAGATCATGGTACCAGCAAGGGCTTGAGAATATAGGGTGAAGTGCCATTAATGTATGACAGTCTTGATATTTTCTTGATGTTTCTATATAAATTTTAGTTTCAATATACTTCAAATGCTTATCGGCATATCATAATACTTTATATCGGTTATTTCCACGTTTTGGAAAAAGAAATTTCTATATATTTATCTGTTTTACAATTGCTTCGCTTTTAGTTAGGTAGAAATCTACTGAATAATGCATAATGTAAAACATATGGGATTATGACTTTGGTCTATTTATTTATTTTATTTCTAAAAACGTACTCTATCAGGATAACTACATCGAAGTTTTTGGCTTTTTTATGCTCTCTGAGTGGCTTAAAACCACGGAAAAAACTAAAGATTGAAAAAAACTAACTAAAAATCTCAAAAAAACTAAGCAACTTTAAAATATACTTTGAAAAGTTAGGTTTTACTATACCTTGAGTTAATTGGTAAGATGACTGTTAGATTAAATAAGTATGTCACTAATAATTTACATTCTTTTTTCTTTAATTATTGTGTAAGGGACCATTTTCAACAATGTGCATTAAATTAATACTTTAGAACTAACATTCCGGGACATGTAGATATAATGGGAAAAAAGTCTAGAAAAATATACCTGTCTAAAAAAATAATAATGCTTTAAATTGGATGGATAATTATCAAATGTGTGAAAACGTCACATTCAAATAAGAAATGTATCGACTGTAATTAAGTATAATAATTAAACATCACGAACTGCTTAGACCTTAAACTACAACTTCGGCTAACCTGGAATCGAATTTCGAAAAAATTTCTGAATGATAAGATTTTGATATGTTGATCTATTACTCTTCTTACCCGGCCATATTTATAGTAGATTTGGTCCAACTCATGTTGAGATATTAAAATAAGTAAGAATTGTCAAGAGGTGAAAAGACAGAAACTGTATATGAACATAAAAAGAAACACAATATACACAATTGAAATTCGGCGATTTTATTGCAATCAAGATAATTCGAAAAATAGGTTACCAAATGTTGGTCAAATTTTTGATATTGGCAAACAAAATTTCATTTTGCATAATCAATATGTTGTTTGATAAATGAGATGGTAAATACGTAATTTTTCTATATGTATTCCCAATTTCAATTATTTGCGAAGTTTCAAATGAATGTGTGAGATAAATTGTTTTGCTGATTGATGATATCACAATCAACATAATTTTAAAAAATGATGAATGGTACGTTTCTCTAATGGCAAAGACGAAAAAGTTTTTTCAGACGAAGAAGGTTTGCATATTGTCTATAATAAAATAAACGATTTTTCTATATTAGGAAATATTGTGTATTTAGCTACATTATCCAATTGAATACTGTTTGAAAATTTATATTTGAGTAAACACACACACACACACACACACACACATATATATATAATAATACAGATTTAAACTTAAGTACAAAAAAATTATTTTTGAGAAAAATTAATTTCAGTAATTTCCCAAAGCTTTTTTCATTTGTCAGTGAAGTCCAATGAATCTGCTTTTATAAGAGTTGGATCCATATATTTTTCAAAAATTATTTAAGCGATAGCTGTTCTAGTTCTAATAGTAACATTTTCTCTACTGAAATTATACATCAGGATAACAATGCTTTCCCTATAGTGACAATCAATTACTCCTGCATTAAATATAATTTTGTTTAAAGATAAAGAAATTTTCGGGACTATTCTACTACACCAGTTATTAGTCATTTCGATAACCAGATCCATAAATATTAGTTTTTGATCATTCGAATTAATTTCGATGCCGTTATTACAAAGTAGCTCATATCCAAGTGTTCCCGCAGAAGCCTTTGTCCGGAGATTTACATTTTTAAATATACAAATTTTAGAACATAAAATATTTATATATTATTACTTTTCATACACTCACATCTTGTAAAATATTTTTTGAATATCAGTACTGGTATTTTATCGTTTATTATAAAAAAATTTACATTCATACATTTTATTATTTGGCAGTTTTAATGATGCTGCTTTATTACTTGTCTGTTTTAAACACGCATAAGTTTCTCTACAAATGCTGTGTATTACATCAGTAAGTTTTCTTTTGTATCTCTCGTGACGTAAACAAATGATTAGCCAATTAGCGTCCGACTTGTGAGAGACCAGAGACAATTACCTGTATACAGCTGCAGGTGCTTCTGGATTATTTGTCTCTCTAACACAAGGTAGCATGCATAACGAAAATTCTACGTTATAGCACTCTTAAAGTATACTGTACAGAATGTGTCAATAGTTCTATCAAAGTGTTTACAATGAAATAAACTTAAAATCAGTAGTAATAGAATAAATCTTTAATGCGCTGCTAAGTGTGCAGTTGAAAACTAAAATATTTCTTTTATTTAAAATGACATTGGTACCGAAAAAACTACATAATTTTAATTCTTGCCACTACTGTTACAGCTTATGAGGACAGAACAACTATTTGATGTCCTTGATGTTACCACTTTCCATAGAAAAATTATTATTAAAGTAAAATAGCAGTTATCAAATAAAATTATCCTACTTGATTGTTCTAAAATGTTTTGTACACGTTTAAAATTAAACAGTAATATTTTGAAAGCGATTGATCTATGCCTGCTTGACGATAGTTTCTGTAACTGTAAGGTTTATGGAGCTATCACTTTTTTTATTTCGTGCGCTTTATAAGCAGTTACAATTGTACACTCTTCTAAAATGTATTTATCGATAAAAAATCATAAGTTGAAAAACGTTGCATATGGATTTTCCATAGTGGAAAAATAAACGAAAGGATTTGAGTTAGAGTTCTGAAAAAACTCTTATTGGTTGATATCGAATCAGTCATAGTAGAAATGACCAATTAGAGCATAAAAGGCGTAAAAACGGGATTTTCAAAGCCAATAGATGGCAAAAATGTTTCCNTTAAATTTTATTAATTACGAAGCTATAATATTTATAAATATAAATAACGCTTCTATTTTTCAAATGATTCTAAGCACTGAAGAAAAAATATACGAATTCTAAGAAAAACTTGAACAGAATATTTATTGGCCTAGAAAGTTTCGATTGGTTTTCTTCATATTTACCATGCAAGGATTAAGAAGAAAACAAGAAAAATACTGATACATATAAAAGAGTTCAGAGATTCAGATGGAAGTATGCAGATACAAAGAGCTTCACAGTAGAATTAACGTTCAATAAAATTCAGTATTCAGGCTAGTTCTTTTATCTTAGTGGATAGATCATCTGTTTAGAAAATATTAAAAAAAACTATGCTCCTTGTCATTTGAGGATAAAAATGTTCTAAGTAAGGAGAGTAAGAAATAATTCACAAAGGAAAAACGAAAATTTAGAAATAAATTATATAGTGTAGAATTAAAAGTGAGCAGGTAAAAAAAAAGTATATAAATTCACGATAACCAATCCGTATTGAGAAAAAATCACTGAATATTGTCAATTACTTCTGGGTTATGTCACACCAACGTGGCAAAAAATTTTCCACGTTTTCATCATATATCTTAAAATAATCAGAAATGTTTCTGTCATATTATCCTATCAAAGTACTACTTTGTACTTAGTTGTAAAAAGCATTAATAATAATAAGTGGATTTTACTTAAACGAGGTGGGCCGATCTGACTTCGTGTTTTGAGGGAAAGCTTATTGGTTGATATCGAATCAGTCATAGTAGAAATGACCAATTAGAGCATAAAAGGCGTAAAAACGGGATTTTCAAAGCCAATAGATGGCAAAAATGTTTCCCATAGTCTTAGCATTAAAAGTTTGAAAAGTGGAGTTTTTTCGGAACATTTATTGCTAAATGGTGTTAAAAACATGTTTATTCGTCTAAATACTGTCAAGCAACTTATCCTTAGCAAATTAGAAGTAAAAAAAAAAAGATTAAAACACGCGATTTTATAGCGATTGTTTACATAGTTCGATATGGTAGCCTGCAAGTCATGGCATTTCTCAGAAATTTTTCCAGCAATTGTTTTTATAGGTGGATCTAATAACAGATGTATAAATTAACCAATTGCAGTGTAAAAGAAGTTTACTATCGATGTTATCTGCCAATAATCTCCATTTTTACCTCTAGTTGCTGTAAAATTTTAGATGGGTATTTTTGGATATACTGAAATATTTTTGGCCCCAGTGATTGATACAAAGAATTGAATTATTGTGGCAGATAAAAAACACATACAGGAAAGCGATTGAGAGCTTAGATAGCATCAGATTTGTTTACAGTTTGTAAAATACGCTTTTGAACTTGATAATTTTTTTGAAAAATTCCTAAAAATGGGAGACTTTCTGTTTTCATTAGTAATAAATAAAAACGATATATTTAAAGTAGTTTTGTGGATTAATAAATCAAAAACACATGCCCACAAACATCTGATATGAAAAATCGCGAAAACAACTATGACTTTTGAAAAATTGATTTTTGAAAATAGGGGAACTATAGTTGCCCTTTCGCCACACACTGCAAGAGATAAGTGGCACGCTTAACCGTGAATTAGTTATGGTTTTCAATTGTGATGTAAAGCCATCTGTAGTGGTACAGCATCTCTAAGCAATGAGCAAACTATACAGAGGGTGCATTTGTGTGCTTTTTTAGTTGTCAGTTGACAAGTTTTAACCATCATTCCAACCATCCTGCCAAGATTTCTATTGTGGACTTCTTTTTTTAGGGGGCAAGTGTCCCAAAGAAACTCAATACTTATAATGTCGAGGGTGTTATACTTATACTCATAGTCGAGGAATCAATTTCGGGTCAGTTGGGCTATAGTAGTGGCAGATCACCTCAAGGGTTTCTTCTATCAGGGAAAATTCTCTCTAGCCACAGACTGCAGCATCAACCAGGCAAAATCTTCAGCTATTGCCAAGTCCCTCCATCTCATTATCCACCATAATAGACAAGAAAGCCTGCCAAATCAACATAGTTTCGGACGGTAGAGTTGCCCTCTATCAGATTAAGGCTAAAAGACACGCACCTCCCTATTATTAGAGTCCTTTGATGCTATTGCTGACATAGCTACCCACACTTAACTAAGGCTTTGCTGTATATGGGGTCACAGCAACAACCCATAAAACAACAAGAATGACTTTCCGGCAATAAAAGTGGCCACTGATAAAGGGAAAATCTCCTACGACTGTGTTCCATCCTTCCAAGAAATAGATTCAAAAAATAGATTCAAAATGGAATGCATGATTATTCTTTACAAAGAACAAAAAACACACACAGAGTTCACAAGAGTTAGCTCACGGCACGCACTGTACATTAGAAGGCACAATTTCCGAAAAATTTTTAATATTTTAGTTGTAATCTATAATTTATTATAGTTTATATTTTTATAATTCAAAATGTAATTCGTACAAAAATTAAATTATATACACCAAAGTGCATGGAATCACTACTACTAATAATATATCAGTTTTCAATCGCACAGTTTGCAGTGCGTTAATTAATGGTTTTATTGTGTTAATACTGATTCTAAAGTTTATTTTATTGTAAACACTTTGAAAGAATTATTATTACATTGTGTACAGTACACTTTAAAGCAAATGAAATTGCATTCAGACAGAGGATTATGAAATTTAAAAAATCGTTTAACAAACAAAGTATTTCAAAATTACCACACACTACTGATCATAGTTATAAAAATAAACTCACATAGCATTTTCGGATTCTATGCCATTTTCTACTGATAACTGAAGAACGTTTACAGCATAGCATATACCCCTTTTCGATTCAAATGACATTATAAAAAAATTAAATATAAGCATATGGGAAAACTTGTCATATAATCTTAAAGACTACTTAGAAAAATTATAATTTAATTCACTATTAAATGACAATAAACACAGTACTACTTTTTACAAGAAAAGCACTGTACCAGTAAAATAATGTATATCAAATTAATTAATTAAATATTTAACATTTAATAATTTCAATAATAATAATATGTTTAATGATTTTTATAAATTAATGTTAGTTGTTAGTGTAAAAATTAATTAAACATAATAAATGAAATATGCATTATCTACTATATAAAGCTGAAAAACCAATTTGTTTTTTTCTGTTACTGTATGCCAAAAAATGGTTACTAGAGGTGCCCCAAGCTATTATTTTTATTAACAATAAATTCCGTATATTATTATTTGATACGATTTTTTCATTTTCTTTTGCATTTTAGTAGGATACACCATCAGAAAATTCAGTATATAATTATTTTAATTTTTAATAGGAATTTATTATATTATTTATACCACATAATGACACAGCTGCTGCTAGAATGCCCACTATAGTATATTCTGGGTTACTAGAGTAAAAATATTAGAAGTACCAAATAATGTAATAAACTTAAGCTTTGTTGTTGTTTTTGCCCAGGCAACACCGGACTCATGTGCTTATGTGTTATAAAATTTATAAGACAAACTTTTAAATTTTTAATTACTATAAAATGGCAGAATGCTTAATGATAAGAGTAAAGATGAGTTGTAATAATTGCAAATGTTAGTAATAAGTATATCTTTAAGTTTTTCCTCTGTCATGATATTTCACGTGATCACCCACTATTTCTTTTCTTTTTAATCTTTCACTATAAGAATTGAATAGTATCAATGTTGCTCAGACATAAGCTGCTAGGCCAGGCTTGGCCATTATACTGCTCGCGGGCCAGATCTGGCCTGTGTAACGAATTCATGTTGCCCATGATCAATCTTTCAGGATTATGTACTGAAGTCCGAATGACTCAAAGTAAAGCTCTAACGCCTAAAAAAAAGGTGAACAACGCACTGTGCGTTTAGAATTAACCCTCCATTACAAATCTTGTAATTACAGCATAGAGTGTTGATAAAGCATGATAATGTGAAAAATGTATCTGTAATTTTTATCTACAATTCAGTCTCTATAGAGTGTCACCACAATGAAATCTTGCACCACCTCAACATCTTCCTAGGGCAGCCTCTGGTTTGGCTCATGAAAAAAGTTTTCTTTCCAATTTGGCTCAGGGGCAAAAACTGTTGGCCACCCCTGTGCTAGGCCAAAATTAATTTTTCAATTTTTACCTAATTAAGAAAATGTAGGCAAATAGATATCAACAAACACATCCCACATACATACATTTATAAACTAAAAATTCTTTAAGGTTCTTTTGATATTTTTAGTTTAAAATGTATAGAAACATGCATATTTAAAAAAGTTCGAAGAGTGAAATTCACAAAATTTAAATTTTTTTATTGTTCTCTGTACAATACCAAAACTTAACAGCAAAACAGTAAGATGCGAAATAAAATTTTTGTTAATGTTTCCGGATTGAAATTTCATCTAGAAGTACTAAATCAATTGCATCCTAACTAACTGTACTAGTAGAATAATGAAAAACACACTGACTAATTAAAAGTTTATTATGATACATTTACATTAAAGTAAATGCCAACATCTAAAATATGTAACTTCATTCTAAATATTTTAGATAAAGGAAAAACTAATTCTACAAAGTTTTATAATAGTGTCTTAATATATATTATTTATTATTGTAACGTTAACAGTTTACACGTGGAAATGTTTCTACAGAAAACATTATATGTTTAACAAAACATATTTTACTAGTTAAAAAATATCAGTTAGCAATCATTGTCACTTTTAATTTAGAAAAATGCACATTTATTGTGAATGAAAAGATGTAAAAAATGATGAAATAAAAAACATTTCTAAAGATATTGTTAGTTATGAGTATGCTTACTACTAGTGTTAGACAGACAAATAATCCTGGAAACACCAGGAGTTTAGCACATTGGTCATCCTCAAGATCAACTTGCAAAGGTACTTTCTGCATTTATACAATTCATCAAAATTCTATCACATATACAAAAGTAAAAAAACACAACACCTTAAATTGCTGAATAAATTTAATAAAAAACATAACAAACGTTTTCAGTCAAACTTTTCGGCCATCATCAGGTTAAAGGTATTCAAATGTAAAAAAAATGAAACAAAAATTTAAATACAAGTAAAATAACGAATGATATATACATATACATGTATAAAAACACAAAATAAAATAAAAATTATTATAAATAACAAAATATGTATATAAATACATGTAGGGGAGACCGGGGCAAGATCGGCATGTTAAGTTTTACTTAAATTTTGTGTAATAAATACTGCTGTAAACTGAAAAAAAAGCTTTGCATATTGTCTATTGGAATGTTACCTTACTATAGAACTGGTTAAAATCAGTTTGGAAATAAAAATAATTAAAATAATTACAACTTTACAAGAAGAGAGAAATTGACGAAGTTGCCCCGGGTATAGGGGCAAGATCGGCAACTTCTCTCTTTTTGTAAAGTTGTAATTATTTTAATTATTTTTATTAAAGTTG